>NC_077230.1:313968840-314246340 GCF_027887165.1 Monodelphis domestica
ACACACACACACACACACACACACACACACACACACACACACACACACACACACAAAAACCTGAAAGGGTAACTTAGTTTGGTTCCAACTTCACCTTTAAAACACTTTTAACAAATCTTGTTTGGAAAATCCAGTCAGGAAAAAATGGATGCTGTTGGCTGTTGCTGTGGTTGTTTAAATAAGGCAGTTTGGAAAAAGCTAGAGGCAATTCTACCATCTATCTTACATAGCAAGTTCGCTATTGGGAACAAGTAATCCAGAAACCCTCAGTAGTGACTATTAGGCTACACTTCACCATTCATCATTTTTTTCATTTACACATTCCAAAATGGAATACTCCAGCAGTATCTGATTTTAACAGGGTAAAAAGAAAATACAGATTTTCATGAGCAATTTCAGCAGAAAGAATGAACTCGTGAACCACATATGACCCATTATTATGCTCTGTTGGAAATTTTACATTCACAGAGCATCCACATGGCTCCAAATCTCTCGCTGTCTGATCATAGAAGGCAGAGGTTTATTTTAATTTTAGACTTCTTTCTTGCTGGGGCTAAAATTGAGAGGTCTTAAGATTACACTGAAGACAAGTGACATTTTTATCTGAGGTTATACTAAATTATCTTGGCAACAGACATTGAGTTGATGATATTCAATTGGTCCCACTCTCATTTTTCACAAAGACCTAAAGTGGTTCTTTTTAAACCGTTAACTTCTATCTTAGAATCAATATTATGTATTGGTTCTAAGACATAAGAATGGTAAGGGCGAGGTAACTAATTTATGCTGAGACACAGTGAGGAAATGTTTGAGGGCAAATTTGAACCTAGGACCTTCTGTCTCTAGGCCTGGTTGTCTACTGTGCCACTTAGCTACCCCACTCAATATGTTTTTGCTAGAGGGTATCTGATTCTCTATCTACATGCTTCAATCTGGAATCTTTTGACCAATTCTAAAAGTGCTATTTCCTTCTCAGCTAACTTTCTTCCACTAAACTTTTGCAGACTTACTCCCACTAAAGTACAGACAATAAGGTAAGTCATAATGATTCAGATACATGCACAAAACATTATGGTAAGAAAAGAATGGCATCCACTCTATAAAGTATTGTTTCCATGCAAGAAGGATAGAATTAGAAGACTGGCATGGGTGCAAAGGGCTTTCGATGTCACCCAATCTTACCCTCTTCATTTTACAAGTGAAGAAACTGAGGGCTAAAGGGTTACAAAGATTTGCCTGGCCTATAATGAAGAGTTGTATCTACTGACTCCTAATTTAGGGCTTTCCTCATTTTGCTCTGTTGGTGCTATAATATGGTTCCAGTCATGGCATGAAGGGATTTAAGCCTGGGCTCTAAAAATCATATAAAAGTATTTCCAGTGAACAGCTGCTTAAGTGGTTTAATATCCCTATCTTTCTACTTTGTGTTTTTCACTTTTCCTCTCAGTGTCAGTAGGGTTTTGTCAATCCTGTGTCTATAGCTCTACTTCCTCAACTGCCCCCTTTCTCAACTGTACCAGAAATGCTCCCCAGGAGGAAAGTGGTGCAGTAGGAAGGAGGGCTGAGGGGTTGAACAGAGGCTGGAAACTGTGAGGACTGGTCAGAGAGGTAAATTTGCTCTTCAGGTTGCCAAGAAAGGATTCCTGGACTAATGAAGGCAAAAAACACTGGGGCAAAGAAAGCCAGACAGAGAGCAGGAACCTATGATTCTCTTGACTAAGTACAAATTTAATTGTTTGGTGTTTCTTAGTGACCTTACTGAAAATGTTGCCTTATTATAGAGAGTCTTGAAACACAAGTATAGGAGTATGGTGGTATAGTAAGCAAGGCACACCGATCTGGGTGTCAGAAGATTGCAGATTTAGAGCTAGAAGGGCCTTAATATTCACTGAATTCAACAGCAGAAGAAACTAAGAAATGGAGTGAAATTAAGTGACCAGGTGACTGTCTAACCTCTCAAAATCACTTTTGTCTCATGGGAATATTATTATCCTCAGTGGGATAATAATGTTTTTCCTGACTAGATCATAGGTTGCAAGTGAGGTAATATATACTAAATGTCTTTGAAAACTGCAAGTGTTGCACTAACGTTCAGTGGCATCATTGAGCAGGGAGGACAATATGATACATGAGTAAAGTTTTGAAGATTAGTTCAGTAAGGTTGTATAAGATAGACTGGAGAGTGTTGCTTTTAGTTGAAGGCAGAGAAATCATCTATGTAAGAACTATATAAGTTATCAGCTAAATTCTGAGAACACAAGAGATTAAAAAAAAAGCTGGAATGAAATAGTGCCAGTGGAAACAAAAAAGGGTTAAATCATAGAGACATTTTGAAGGATGAAGCAATAGAATTTAGTGACAGGTTGGCTATGAGATGAAGGAGAAAGAGATGTCAAAAGACTCTAAGCCAATGAGACCAGAATAATGGTACCACTGACAAAAATGTAGCACTTGGGGAGGGTAACCAGTTTGGGGGGGGTACAGAAGGGAGGAAACAGTGAGTTCAATTTGGGGCATATTGTATTTCAAGTGATGGAAGGACATTTAATATGAGATGCACCATCAAATGCAAGTATAAAGGAGAAAGAAATCAGGGTTGGGGATGCAGATTTGGGACTCATCCAAGTAGAGCTGACAGATGAAGCCCTGAAAGAAGATGAGGTAATGGAGGGAATGAGCACAGACAGAAAAGAGCAGAGGGCCAAGGACAGAAACTTGAGAAATGCCTGTACCTAAGGAGTGGGCAAAGGAAAAGAAGAGAAAAAGTCATTAAAAGAGTGATTAGAGAAGTAGGACAACCAGGTCAGTGTACTGTAACAGATGCCTGAGAACCAATACATCAGCAGTTGTTGAAAAAGTGCCTACGTGCTCTACGGAGTAGTGAGGAAGGGGCAGTGCTTCCCAATAAACTATAGAATACATGAGGGCTGGAACTGTGCTTCATGTATTCTCTTCAAGTTTCTAGCCAAGTGTCCTATTCATATTAGATACTGAGTAATGGCTTGTTGAATGGCTGACTGATCTGATTTGGCAAGCTAGGAGTATTAACAGGGTCAGTGTGAATAAAACATCAGCTGAGGGAGGAAGGGAGACAATTTGGATCCCATTACTTCAGAAAAATCTATGTGGAAATGTATTATTACATGTAATTGGAAAAACAAACAAATAAATAAATAAATGATTCTTTCAAAGACCCAACTGAAGTACTTTCCACAAATGTACATGAGAACTTCTGACTTCTCTTCAAAACAGTCAAAAATAATCTATAAATTTGCTAATTCACGAGGTGGACCTATACAAGGAATTCTCAAAAATCTATTCCAATGGAGTAAATTATCATAAAACTTTGGATACATTTCAACTTTGTAAAATAACTATTATAAGTGATTTGAAAAAGGATGTAGAAAGCATGTACATCAGCTGTGCAATTAACACAATATTGGGAAGGAGTGCCAATAAATAGGAGAAGAATAAGAGAAGAATCCCAAGAGATTGAAATAGGGCAGATGAAATTAACTTGAAGTCAACAACCAAAAGAAAAGGTTCGAAAGATCTTAACAATCATCATTATGAAAAAGGCATAAATTTATCAATTAACTTCAGATTCATTATGAATTTACAGTGTGTTGTGCGTACCAAAAAAGCTCAAACACTTGTATACTACATTAATGGAAGCAGTGTACAAGAAAAGAAAGAGTAGACATGAATCGACTGTATGCTGTTCACTGATCTGATCAGACCCTTCTCTGGGGTATACTGCATGGTTCTAATTTACTTTGTGTGATTTCAGATGACAAAACTAGGATTAAAAGTTAGAGAAAGGCAAGCTTCTTTTTATATAAAGAAAAACTTGCTAAATACTAAAGTTGGCAAATACTGGAATGGGCTACTTTATGAGGGAATGAGTTCCTTATCAGTAGAAGTATTTTAGAAGAGAACTTTAACAGAGGTCTTGCAAAGGAGATTCTAGTTTGTATTAGAAGATCAGGTGACTTCTAAAGCCACTACTCCATCTAAGATTCTGTGATTCTAATAAAGGTGGGTTACAACAGAAACACTTTCTAGATCAATCCCAAATTTGAGTCTAAACTTTATTCTGTATCACAGCTCACTCTATTAGAATGGACTCTGTACAGATCCACTTCATGAATTAGCAAATCACGTAGATTATTTTCGGCTATTTTGAAGATGAATCAGAAGTCCCCACGTTCATGGAAAGTGCCTCACCTGATGTGTTACTCACACCGTCCCTAAAAATACCCTGAGATTACTTAAAGTAGTTAAGTATGTAGTGTTTAAAGTAACTGAACTAAGAGAGTTCTGTAATTTCCTGCAAATATTATTTATTTGTAAAATAAAGAATTAATAAGAAAAAAAGAAAAAATAAGAAATAAAATAAAAAATAAGAAGTGCCCTGGGCTTGAAGTCAGAAAGTTTGGGTTCCAACTTGACTCTCAAGTATTAGCTGTGTAATCTTGGGTAGGTATTTCAGTTTCCTTATCTGGAGAATGGGGATAGTAATACTTGGACCTGAAGGACATATCATGGGAATCACATGAGCTTAGTAGCTGACATTTATATAGTACTTCACAGTTTATAGAGCACTATTTCCACAACAACGCCTTGAGATAGGGAGTGGCAGTAATGACATAGAAGGTTTGGGACTACACCAGTTCTTTCATTGGTCTGGGGAGCTAACAAATGAGAAAGCTCCCTCTACCAACCTTTCTTTCTGCAACCTGTCATCTTAGAGAGTTGCCTAAAGCACTAAGAGGGTCAGGGACTTTCCCAGGGTCACCAAGATTATATGTATTGGAGGATCTCTTGGCTGTGAGGCTGGCACTCTATCCACTATGCCTCACTGCCTTTCTATATGAGGTAATGAGGGTAGAGTATTATTTTTTTTGCAAACTACTTTTTTTAGAAATTAATGCTAGGGATCCTCAGTCCCAGTCAAGAGTTCAGTAGACCAAGTAGGATTGGATGCTGGGAATTTTCCCCTCTGTAAAATGTCTATTCAGGGTAAGCCCTAACACTCAGGCAAAGGGATATTAACATAACAATGGGATTCCTGCCAAAAATCCAACACAAGTCCCTTGTCAGCTTGTGCCAATCCCTCTCCTCAGGTGGTAAGAACAGAGTCTTCATGTTAAACTCATAAAGGCCTGTTTCTTTCCAGTACATTTTTCTGAAGATTGCCTCACTTTTTTTTCCATGACCATTACTCTATTCTTTTTCCACATTAAAAAAAAAAATTGAATGACTTTTCCCAAACAGTGGTTATACTAGTGCCCGGCAGCCATTAATCTTTTATGTTTTCTGGATATTTCTACCCATCCCCCAGGTCCTTTTTCTGACATACTATGGCCTCAGAAGCACTCAGGAGACTGAATTTCTCTAATTCACATGGATACCCCTCAATCTTGTGGTATGTCATCTGGGCATTTTCTCTGGAAGGTGCTGACAGATCATCACAAAGGCCCTGTAAGCTAATTTATATACAGATCATTTGCCATCCTCACTGGTCCAGAAAACTGCCTTTGCTTTTTCTTTCTTAAAAAAATTAATAAAACTAAGAACACATGTGCTGAGGGAGAGAGAGGGGGAGAGCAAGAAGTAGGATTTGGTCATTCAAGGGAACCATGCTGGCTTAGGATGCTCAATTCAGGGCCAACTACTTTTTGTTCCCCAGAAAAGAAAACTCAGTTCCTTTTTTTTTCTCCTTAAGTAAGATTTCTAGAGGCAGATGCAGACCCAGGGCTTGTTCCATTAACCAGATAGCAAGCTCTTCTGCACATTAGCTAGCTAGGACTTCAAAGCAATTTTAGGTGGAATCAGTAGAATGGCTCAAAGTCATTAAACATAATTATCCAGCATTTTAAGTGGAAGAAAGAGTAGCTGGAAAGAGGTAGACTCATTTAAATCACGTGCACACAAAGAATAAAAATTTCCTTCCAAAACATGGATAAGTGCTCTACAATTTGGCTTTAACTTATGCTGCACCAGCTATGTAGGACCTCCCACAATACTGATCATATCATGGTCCTGCAAAGAATAGAGCACAGGGTCTGGAGACTCAAGTTTGACTTCAACCTCAGATACTTCCTACCTATGTGACTCTGGAAGTCACTTTACCTCTGTCTGCCTCAGTCTCCTCAACTGTAAAATGAAAATAATAATAGCACCTTCCTCCCAGGGTTGTTGGAAAGATTAAATAGGATAATATTTATAAAGTGCTTAGCACAGTGCCTGGCATATAGAAGAAGCTTATTCCTTTCCTTTCTGTTAATAAAAATCTTCAGAGGTTCCCTATTGCCTTTAGGAGAAGAGAAAAATTCCTAAACCTTGCATTTAAAGTACTCTCCAACCTAATTCTGACCAAACTTTCCAGGTATTTATCAGTCCCTTCATATAATATATAAGCCAAAATGGTCCACCAGTTACTTCTAGAACTTGACATTAAATTTCCCATCTCTAAACCTTCCCTCACACCTACAGAATTATTTCAGTCATTTCAATTGTGTCTAACTCCCTTCAACCCCATTTGAGGTTGTCTTGGCAAGGATAGTAGAGTAGTTTGCCATTTCCTTCTCCAGCTCATTTTACAGATGAGGAAACTGAGGCAAGCATGAGTTATTTTTTTTAAGTGACTTGCCCAGGGTTACACAGCTAGCTACTGTCTGAGGTCACATTTGAATTTATGAAGACCAGTCTTCCTGATTCCAAGTTCATCACTCTATTCACTGCATTGCCTGACTTTAATCTAGTGAAAAACAATAGCAGGCTATATCATATAGCATTTTAAGATTTGCAAACCATTTCATACACATTACCTCCTTTGAGTCTAAAAACACTTCTATGAGTCTACGATTATGCTCCCCATTTCACAGATGTGAAAACTGAGGCTGAGAGACAATTAAGTGACTTGCCCAGTTCACCCAGCTAAAGAGAGAGGTGATATAGACTGAATATACAATAAGGCCTAAAATGATAAAATGTTTTGAGTTGGAATTCAGTCTCAGACACTTACTAACTGAGTGACTTGGGGCAAATTCCTTAGCATCCTTTTTCTTCAGCTCCCTCATCTTCATGAGTCAGGAAGACTTGAGTTCAAGGATACCGAAGTACTGAGGTACAGAGGCACAATAACAATATATCTCTATTGCTGGCTGCAATTCTATGATCTGAAGATTCTCTCCCAAAGGTGGCAAACTTTAAATTTTGTTTCACAGGATTGAAAGCATCCTTAGTAATATACTTCATTGTACAAAACTCCTTCCAATTTTGTTTAATAATTGAAAATCTTACCCTAAAGACTAAAAAATAAAAACTAAAATTCTTTATCTGTCCTATCAACTGCCCAGGCAAAATTTCCCCTTTGAGTTTTATTCTAAGTTTTTTTTTCCACTGTCATCACATACTTTTTTATACCAGAAGACACTAATCATGGGATCCAGGGTGCCCAGGGCTATCTGTGTTTTTTCTCCTTAGCTGTGCCTTGGGCATAAACCTTAATGAATTATTCTTCTCACATGGCTAGCAGTTTTTTATTCTTCTAAACATTACTCATGGACTTGACACCCTTTCTCACTTTGGCATCAGTCTTTGCTTTCTTTTTTGCTTTCTACCATAGCTAGCTATTCCTTTTGCGTATCAATCCTTGGAGATTTTGCATGGACTTCTCAAAAGTCTTTGGAGTCGCCCACTGATGGTTGAACAGAATGGCTGCTACTCAGTTTGCTCCATTGTAGGATAAAATTTTAGCTGCTAAATTATCTTTAGATTTGGTCAGCACTTTCAGTTGTTCCTGCAATATGATGGATGCATAACCCAGCAGTCAATTCACCTATCAGGTGCTGAAGATGTTTGTTCAAGATTAATACATTCATTCTATCAAACAGATCATCTCCTAGGTCCTTGCTTGCCATGAAGAGCTGAAAATTCTTAAATACTGCCTTTTCTACAGGCACTTTGTGGAAATATCGGTAGAGTCTTGTCCCAGAAAGTCAAATTCAACATGACTCTGCCCATCCAATTCATGGTGTGGCTGTATGTATCCAACACAAGAGAACACAGCAGCCAGATTTGGTTTAATTTTTACTACATTCCAAATTAAATGTTTTTTTTTTCCTCCTTAAAGTTCATATTGCTTTCCAGTAGACATATCAAGAGAAATATCTATGGCATAGTAGAGATCAGGTAAAAATCTCCTGAGGGCAGCAAAAAGAACACCTAAAGTAATTTTGCAGTGTGGGTCATCTTCTGGTACAATGGAAAAAAGTACTGGTCCCAGAGTCTGGGTTCCAATAGTATGTCTGACACTTACTGCCTATGTGACCCTGGTCAAGGCACGATGCCCTTAAGAGTTGGACTAAGGGGCCTCTGAGTTCTTTCTTAACTCTAGATTTAATATGTTCCAACATATCCTATAGTATGTCTTTAAAAATATGATGTGACGATAAGTCTGTTGTATAAAAACAAGCTTAGGCAATTCTAATACAACTCTGTTCTAGTAAATGAAAGTCTGAGCTTAACACACCTCACAGTAATATCCTCCTACCCCTGGAGTTTGGCAGCTCCATATTTGACTAAGATATATAGGCCGTCTGTGTGTGTGGGGAAGGAGGTGTAACAAGTATGGGGCAAGCTATTATTAAATCTCTGGAATGATAATAATAATCCCTTATACTCGTACAGTAATTTTAACTGTTCAAAGCACGTTCACATCTGTTAACTTGTTTATCCTCCCCAACATCTCTGTGTGATAAGGAGAAAACAAGTGTTATTATCTCCATTTGATAGATAAGGAAAATTAGACTCAGGGTCATGTGAGGAAGGCCACTTAAACTAGTTGCGAGCACAGCTTGGGTTAGAATTCAGGTCTCGCAATTATTATTCCTGTGTTCTTTTCACTTTAGGCTTTGGAGGCAGACTATGAGAAAGCCTTTTAATGCTCTAGATCTATAAGATTTTTGCATACCCAGAAATCTTTGCTACTAAAGAAAATTCCCTCTGACTTAAATCTCTTTTCCTAGACATTTGGTCTTGGGGAGTCTCAGGGAATAGGGAGAGAAAGGAGGGAAGGTGACAATTTGGATTTTATAATTTCAGAAAATGAATAGTGAATTTTTTATTACATGCAATTAGGAAGACAAAACATTTATTGAAAAATAGACAGGATAAATATAGGAGGAAATGAATTAAAAACTCCCCATCACTGCTAGAAAAAATGGTACCAGGCTTCTCTGGTAAATCATTTCTCTTTCTGTTACTAAACGTAAGAGCCCAAGAAGCACCCTGCTAGAATTGTACAGTGAATTTCCTTCTATCCTTCATTAGGACATCATGCTAATTTGAAGGTCTCCTTCCTTTCTTTGCACCTCAGCACCCTGCATAGAACATAAGCCACTATGTAATCCATACTAGGCTCCATGCTTTATCACACATCTACCAACACCCACAAATTAGCTTTCCAGCCTGACAACATGTCTGCAATCAGGACTTAATAAGTTGCTTTAATGACTTGGAATTCATTCCTATGGTTATTTTAGTTGGCCTAGTCATCTGCCTGGACTTCTGACAACAAGCCAAATATCAACTGTACGTCAACATCACCACAACTCTACTGAAGAACTATTAGAGTTTAAAGCATCTTCTGGTCCATTCAAAAGTGAATTTTTCAGAATAATCAAGAACAATCTTTATCTTAGAGATTTTTCTTGATTCCCAAAAGACCCTTCCTCCTTAAAAAACAAAAGCCAGAAATAGAATCAGAATTGCTTTGATCCACAGGTTCGGGGTCAGACCCCAGACTCACACAATCTGCAACATCCCTAGGAAGGAACTTTGCCAATGTGTAGAGGACAGTCTAAAAATGTCATCACCATAACACCAGCCATTCAGCTCAGAGATGTACTCATATAGAACAATATTGAGACAAGGGCATTTATATTTCACAGACACATTTTAATACAGAATGTTGTTTTAATCCTGACACTTTAACATGAAAGCTTTCCAACAGACAGTCTAAGCTCAAATAACATCCTGCTAGCCAGAAAAGTTTTGGCCAAGGTACAAACACTTCCATCATAGGTCTAATTACATTATATCTTTCCTTAAAACTTTTCTTTTGAAACTTCTTTGTACAAAAATTACTGAGTTAAAAGATCAATCCAAATTTCAGTCAGCCTGTGGGTTTGCTTATTATGATGATTATTTTTTAATGGTGGAAAACTTACATTTCACACACACCCCCAACTCAGCCAGTGAGCTGTTTTGTATAGTTGAGAGGCCCATGAATCTTGAGCAGGGAGAAGGGGGCAAAAGTGCAACTGATGGCATTAGTCACTTCTTTACACATCTATTGGAGACAACAAGCCAGTAGAACATTAAAGGACAAAACTAGTATCTAGGCAAAAATAGGAGGGAGGGGGAAAAAAGGAAGGGAAGGGAGGCAGGGAGGGAGAGAAGGATGGAGAGAGAGAAGGAGAGAGAGAGAGAGCGAGACACACAGCCAGACAGATAGAAAGAGAGAGAGGAAGAGAGACAGAGAGAGAGAGAGAGAGAGAGAGAGAGAGAGAGAGAGAGAGAGAGAGAGAGAGAGAGAGAGAGAGAGAGAGAGAGACAGAGAGACAGAGACAGAGAGACACAGAGAGAGAGAGACAGAGAGACAGAGAGAGACAGAGAGACAGAGAGACAGAGGAGAGAGACAGAGAGACAGAGAGACAGAGAATGGCAACTTTGAAGTATAGAGACCAACTAGGAAAACAAGTTTAAAAAGATCTTCTGCATTCAGGGTGAGATTTCTTCCACTGAACTCCATGTTCTGGGTTGTCCCTAATTTAGCATGCACCCTTTAGAACCCTTAACTTCCTTCATAACTTAGTTCAAATACTCCGTCCTAGAGAAGCCTTCTAGATCCCCACACTCAGCTGCTAACATCTCACTTCAGAATCATCTATATCAGTGGTTCTCAACTTCTCAATTTGTAGCAATGAGAATACATAATGCATATCAGGTATTTACATTCTGAATCATAACTGTAGCAAAATTACAGTTTTGAAGTAGCCACCAAAATAATTTTTTGGTTTGGGGTCACCGCAACATGAGGAACTGTATTGTGAGGTCACGGCATTAGAAAGGTTGAGAACCACTGCTCTATATTTTGTGTCTCCTTATATGTGTACATATCAAATCTACAGGTAAAATAATAATAATAATAATAATAATAATAATGACAGCTAACATCTATATAACACCTATGTAGCAGGCATTGTGCTCAGTGCTTTACAATTATTATCTCATTTGATCCTCACAACAATCCTCAGAAATAGGGAATAATAGTATCTCCATTATACAGATAAGAAAACAAAAAGAGATTAAATGACTTGCCCAGGGTCCCACTAATATAAGTATTAAGAAACTGTTTTTGAAATAGGGTCCTCCAGACTCCAGCTCTGGTGCTTTATCTATTGAGCTTCTTGAGGATAAAGAGGGTTTCCATGTTGTCTTTGTATCTCCTGGGCCTGATAAAGTATCTGTAATGTAGTAGGTGCTAATTAAATTCTTGTTGATTGATAGGAACAATAGGCAATGTTATCATTAATCAAAGGAATCTCCCACACAGAGATTATTTTGCTTCCTTTTTGCTGGTACCAGTTGGAATTCTAAAAATAATTCTACCATTTACAGAAAAACAACCTCTGATCATCCAAATGTCTTGTTCCAGTCAGACCATTCATAGTGTTCAGTCTAGTGTGGTTAATAGAACCAGTTAAGAAGTGACCATCCTTATAGCTGTTTTCAGAGAAGAGGGAAATGCATAAACATGTACATAAGTCACTACTATTTGCCAGACACTGATAAAAGCTTTTTAGAAATATTATCTAGGGGCAGCTAGGTGCTTCAGGAGATAGGTGGTTCAAATCTGGAGGCAGGAGACCTTGGATTCAAATCTGCTTTCAGACACTTTCTAATTATATGTCCCTGGGAAAGTAATGTAATACAAATTTCCCAGTCCTAACTACTCCTCTGCCTTGAACCAATTGTTTAAGACAGAAGGTAAGAATATTTTAAAATTTTCATTTAAGAAGAGGCCCCAAAGACTGTCTAGATGACTTACTAGGTGAACAAACATCTATTCAGAATGGACAAATGAAAAAAGAACAGCAAGGAACCATACTTACTGACAGTTTAAAACACCTTAATTCAAAAGGGAAAACCAGCCCATACCATCTTCTTTAAAAATCAGAACAAACACTGTTACATACATACATATACATTATATACTTCTTGTTTATCTCAAGCATAAACCTAAAGACAATTCCTCTTTCTGTGGCCTGAAATAAGACATAGAAAAACTAGAGAGTGGCCATTGACTATCCCACTGGTAAGAATTGGATCCAGGGCCCATAAAGATTAGGTATCAAAGATGCTAATTCCTAAAAGATTTGAGTTTCTTATCAAAAAGGAAGGAGAAAAATGACAAGGAAGAAGATTTCTGCACAATATAAATATAACTGAGGAGCACTGGATGGGGGTACAATGGAAAGCATTTGGAATAAGTGGGGAGACCTGGGTTCAAAACCAAGCTCTGCTCCTTCAGGCATGGGAAAGAATATCATTTATTGCTAGTAGTAATAGTATAAAAAGGGAGCAGCTAGGTGGCACCATAGTGCACAGAGCTCTGGGCTTTGAAAAATCAAGGAGAATCATGTTCTTGGGTTAAAAATCTGGCCTCCGACATTTACTAGCTATGGGACTTTGAGCAAATCACTTAACCCTATTGGCCTCAGTTGCTCATCTTTAAAATGAGCTGAAGAAGGAAATAAGAAACCACTCCAGTATCTATGCCAAGAAAACCCAAATGAGGACATAAAGAGTAGGACACGACTGAATAACAAACACCAAATCAGAATAAAGTTGGGCAAGTCATCTTCATTTCCTTGTTATAAAATATCCTCATCTGTAAAGTTAGAAAGATTGTTTTTAATGACCTCTGCAGTCATTTTCACAGCCACATCAATGAGATTCTAAAAAGCCATAACCATCTAAAAGGGATGTGCCACTTTGAGATTTTTTTTATTGAAAGTTTTCAAAAAAAGAATCTGGATGACCATAGGCCAGAGATAGTCTAGAGAGGATTTCTACACTGAAGGAAAGAGTGGTCGATGTGATATCTAATATCCCTTGCAAGTCAAAAATTCTATTAATTTATGAGATTTAAAGCTACATATAAAAGGAAAATATCTATTCCTATAGGCAAGACTGAAAAAGTGAAAAACAAAAGTGAATCAGGCCATCAGGCACTGCCAATGTCACATTCAAGGACCCACAGGAATTGTGTGATGGTAAATGGAGTCCATAAGAGTGATAAAATAGAAGAGTAAATCATCCCTATCAGCCCAGGAGACACACTGGTTGATGGAAAACAGACAATAACCTTTGCTCTTCCTCTTGCTAAAGCCATCACAAGCAGTCGCAGTTACCTTCATCTTCGTTTTATAAAGTGATCCACCTAGGGCATGGGAAATAACATCATCGGAAGCCTAATTCACTCCTCCTGTAATCCTTGGAGAGGCCTCAAGCAAGCTGATGCCACACAGTGACATTTATGATACCATTAAAGGGACAAGTGGCTTATGTATCGGATGTGCTAGAGAAGCTCCCCAATGAAAAATCTCTCCCACAAATTACAGTGGGTTTCAGGGCATCTCCAATCTGGCTGCAGATAGAAAGATGGAAGTGTAATTAAGCTGCCAATGGGTGATTTTTCTATGCAAATGGAAAAAAGTAGGAGGTGTGAACTGAATGAAAATTCTTTAGCTTGCTAATATACTAGAGTAATGGGCTTCAGCGCTGATCCAGGGGAATCAAAGGATACACACACAGGAATTCATTTGTGTGTGTATGTGTAAAAGGAAATGAGGATATTACTAGCCCTCTGAATTGAGAGGAAAGAGAAAGACAGGAAGGTCAGAGTGGAACTGGGCAGTGCTGATGGAGATGGGATCGATCCAGGTAAACTGATGGAATGATCCTGAAAACAAGGAGGAAGGAGAAATCAGAATTTCTATGAGCAGAGTCAAGGATTCACTCAGTGCCTATCAGAGTGCCTAGCACATAGTAGGTGCTTAATACATGCTTGTGGATAGACAGATATTTTTTTTTTTTTATAACTTAACTTCTGTCTTAGCATTAATACTATGCATTGGTTCTAAGGCAGTAAGGGCTAGGTGAGTTCAGTGACATATCCAGGATCACATAGCTGGGAAGTGTCTGAGGCCAAATTTGAACCTAGCACCTCCCATCACTAGGCCTGGCTCTCTACCCACTAAGCCATTTACTTTTCCCCAAGATTGATTGACGTATCCTTAAAGATAGAACTCCATATGCTTATGAAGAGAGTAATTTAGACCTAAGGTCCAAAGGAGAGAACTTAACACACTCTTACAAAAAGGGTGCCTGCTTCTCTAAGGCCGTAGGGGAGGGCATAGAACTAGCTTATGTCTGAAAATAGAAGCAAGGATATTGACGATGGGCAGATCTCATTATTTTAAACTTCATTTTACGATGTTTCACAGATATTTCTCTTTTAAAAAAAACAACAACAACAAATTGAAGATTTTTGGCAGCCCTGTGTTGAGCAAGTCTATGGGCACGATTTTTCCAACAGCATGTGCTCCATCATATCTGTCACATTTTGGCAAGTCTTGCAATATTTCAAACTTTCTCATTATTATCCTATCTATTATGGTGATTTTCAATCAGTGTCATTACTTTGTATGGTTACTTTTGTATTTTGATATTACTTTTGTAATTGTTTTGGGGTGCCACAAACCATGCCCATATAGAATAAGGAACTTAATAAATGTTAAGTGTGTTCTGACTACTCCCAAAACTGGCTGTTCCTCAGTCTCTCTCCCTCTCCTTGGGCCTCTTTATGCCCTGAGTTACAACAACATTGAAGAATATTACATATTTAGCTGATAAAAACAACAGCAGGGTTTGAGAGGACTGACTAATTTTGAAAAAAAAAAAGTTCTGCTTTGGGTAAAGTGTTACCAAACATCAAATGCTAAAGAGAATTCTTTTGCAAAAGAAAAAGTCAGATGATGCTACAAATTTTATCATTGCATTATTTTAAGAAATTGCTACAGCCACCACAGTCTTCAGCAATCACCTCTCTGATTAGTCATCAGACATCAACACAGAAGCAAGACTCTCCAACTGCAAAGATTGACTCACTGAAGGCTCAGATGATATTGCTTAGTAATAAAGTTGTTTATTGTTTAGTAATAAAATATTTTAAATTAAGGTATGTACATTGGTTTTTTTTAGACTTAACACTATAGCACACTTAACCAGACTACAATATAATGTAAACATAATTTTTATATGCCCTGAGAAACCAAAAAATTTGTGTGCCTTACTTTATTGGTCTGGAACTGAACCCACAACATCTCTGAGTTATGTAGGTACAGCGATAACCTTCAATAGACTGTTTAATGCTATAAGCCCATGCCAACCTGAGCAACATGAAGCTGTGTACTTTTTATCCCACCCCAGAGATACCCTTCAATTGTAGTAAAAACAAAAGTTATTCAATGAGTTAATAATAATTAAGTACTAGCTAAGAGCCAGTAACTGTGCTAAGTCATAGAGACTCAAAGAATGGCAAAAGACAGGTCTTTGACCTCAAAAAGTTCACAATCTAATGGAGAAGGCAACACGAGATTAAGTCTATTCATTCAAGATATATACAGGATAAATTGGAAGCAATCAAAAGAGATGAGGTGCTAGCATCAAAGGGGATGTGAAAGGCATCTTGCAGAAGGTGGGATTTTAGCTAACCCTTGAAGGAAGCCAGCACAGTCAGGAAGCAGAGATGAGGAAAGGAAGAATTCCAGGCAGGGGTACCAGCCCATGAAAATGTCCAGATTCAGGCAATGGAGGGTCATGTGTGAAGAAAAGCGAGGAAGTCTGTGTGGCTGTACCCCAGCCTAGAGGAAGGCATGTGAGGTATTAGAGGACAAGCAAGGTGGGGAGGACACAGGTTATGAAGGGCTTTAAAAGCCAAATAGAAAGTTTTCTATTTGATTCTAGAGGTGATAGTGAGGCTAATGGCTTCAGAGTGTGCTATTACCACAGGGAATAGAGTTGGGGAGGCTAAAGCTGCCAAGGCCTGAGTGGGGAGAGGATGTGAAATGCAGCACTTGGAAAAGGCTACCTCTGCAGCCTTATTCTCCATTAAAAAATTTGTTTGTTACAGTGAAATTTCCAGGTATCTTCCATCCTTCCTTCCCTCCCCATGCTAGAGAAGGCATCATTTAACAAAAAGATAAATATGCCTTATACAAAACTATTTTTATTTCTTGGGTGAAGCACTGGAAAATTATGTGAAGTAAGCAATTGTGCTAAGTTGGGAGCATTTCCTTTTTCAAGGCTGTCCTGGGAGGGCCAGTGATATAAAAGATGAGCTTTTGAAGGGCCATCCCTATACTTTGGATTGTGTACTCCTTCTGTCATGGTTTATCAAGGATCAAGTAATGTTCTCTCCTGCAAAAAAGACACAGGAGTCAACTTAGTCAGATACTGGCTCAGAGGAATATGAGGTGGGATCACCAAGAGCCCACCATTAATCCCAGAAATTATTAATTGACTAAGAATTAACTGGGGATTGCAACCTAAACAAATAAACTCTTCAGTAGCCACCCTGGCTAGACAAAATCTCAAAGCAGTTGGGGCCTATTCTGCCCCAAAATTTATTTTGGGGTGGTCTGTTTATGCAGGAATTGGGGTTCTAAGGGGAATCACAATGAGGCAGGCCATGGAAATGTTCACTATTTGGGATAGTTTATTTCAATAACATGTAAATAAATTCCCTAGGAAAAGCAAACATGCTGTTGAGGGCTGGTGACAAAAAAAGAAAGAGATTGGGTTTTGAGTTCAGGGCACCAGAGTCAGGGTGGGCAGAACAGTGAGTTTCAAAGTAGCTTAGACTCCACAAAAGTCTTACTTCAATGTCTCACTGTGGTGTGGAGATTGTAAGTCTTGAAATTTCTCAGACTTGTGAATGTTAAAAATTTCTACATTGAGGAATCCTCCATTGGAACAAATCTCCTACCGGGAAATTCCCCATTTTTATGTAAGAACTCGCCAGGATCAGAAATGGGGGGACCTCTTCTCCACCCATACTTAACCTCCAGAGGGACAGAGTCCCCTCAGAGGAGTTCCAGTGAGACCTCTGTAGAGATTGTTCTCCAAGAGCTTCCCTTCTCCAGAGCCTCTCTCAAGAGATTCTTCCCAAGCGATCCTCATAAGAGATTTCTCCAAAAGGATTGTCCTTCAAGAGATTCTGCTTTTTCTTATATAAGGGGTTTTCTCCTATGTCACTTCCCCTAACTCCTTACATCTACCAATCACTGTAGACGTTTTCCAAAGGACAACCCATTCTAAAAACACTGCTGGGTCAACTAATCCCCTCAAGAGAAAACCTCTGAATAAGTTTTCACCTCTTTGCTCCTGGCAAGTTTACAAGTTGCCTGACCCTTTTAGGTACCTAGCATCCCATTGTATCAATTCTAAAAACAGGCATGGCTCAAAGAACTCCTTGCCTTATTATAAGCATGGGTCCAAGTACTTTCATTGTTTAGCAAGGAGTTTTCTGCCCTAAAGCAGTCTTAAGTACAGGGTAGTAGAGGTCCTCCCATTTCTGATCCTGGCGAGTTCTTACATCAAAATGGGGAATGTTCCCGGTAGGAAATTTGTTCCAATGGAGTATTCCTCAATGTAGAAATTTTTAACATTCACAAGTCTGAGAAATTTCAAGACTTACAAGGTGACTCTGGGTTGTCAAAAGCTATGCCAGTGAAGACAAGCTTTGGCAGCCTTTACAGTACTGGGAAGGCTTCCAGCATTGGCCAGGAAACCAACTATGTTTACTGTCAACAGACCAGTTTAAATAAGGAGAGAGAAGTCAATCACCAGAAGAATGGCCACTAGAAGGTAAATTTTGGGTCAAGAAACTCATGAAATAAATGGGTTATGATATAATAATATGGGCCATATAAAATGGCTCTTTGTTTCTTGCTTTCTGTTCTGTAGTATTAGAATGGTGGAAAAGGGAACAGAAGATGCTAAAAAATAACTGCTATTACTTATAATGTGTAATCTTTGTCAAATGACTAATGGGATAATATTAGAAGACCCAAACCATGACCATGTTAACTTCTCACTTGATTAAACCAGGAGACAAAAGAGTTGTAGCTAAATAAAAATATGGCCCACAAGCCTTCCTCTAAAAGGCAACCTGAAGGAGTTCATTTAATTATGTGTCCAAAGGCAACAAGAAACATAAATTCATGGGGCAGTTGGTCAGTCTATGTGTCATATACAGCAATGAATGTAAGGAACTCGAGAAATAGATCACCATTAAGACAACTGCAGCTTATGTTCTAATAACGACAAAGGAATTTTAATAAGGAGATCAGTAATATCCATCTAAGTCAACAAATACCTTGCTATGTGGGAACTTCAACAAAAAGGTAGGCATTGTGGAAGATATCAAAAATATTGGAAATTCTGGCTCAGAATAAAAAACAACTGAACAACAAAGAGAAGAACAATCATAAAAGGACACAAGTCAGCCACAAAAATATATTTTAAAAAAACCACCATTCTCCTTATGATACTGTGAACTCTCTGATTATCAATGGCACCATCATTTTCCCAATTAACCAGATGTTCAATTTCTGTGTCATGCTTGATCCTTTCACTCTCCCTTACACCATGTTCAATCCATTGCCAAATCTTAAAATTCTTTAACTTCACAGGCAGGAGAAGGAAGGAAAGGGAATAGA
Organism: Monodelphis domestica; assembly: GCF_027887165.1. Taxonomy (NCBI): domain Eukaryota; kingdom Metazoa; phylum Chordata; class Mammalia; order Didelphimorphia; family Didelphidae; genus Monodelphis; species Monodelphis domestica. Next base: position 313,987,701 of record NC_077230.1, read on the forward strand.
CATGTCTATATCTCCTACTATAGTACCAGGAATGGTCCTGAGAGCTTTTAAAAATATTATTTCATAGGTCTTGATCAATGACACATGTAAAACCCAGTTAAATTGCTTGTTGGCCATGGAAGGGGGAAGGGAGGAAGGGAGGGAAAGAACAAGAATCATGTAACCATGGAAAAATAGTCTTAACTAATTAATTAAATAATTTAATTAAAAAATAAAACAGGGATTAATTCATCTGAATAAAACTATTATTTAAAAAAATTTTAAGTGTTATTTCACTTGATCATCACAATAATCCTAGGAGGGAGATGTTATCTATTATTATCCCCAGCTGAGGAAATTGAAGTTAAGATAGATTAAGTGACTTGCCCAGGATCACATAGCTAGTAAGTCTCTGAGGTTACATTTGAAATCAGAACTTCTGATTTTAGGCTCAATCCATTGTGACACAAATCGCCTCACAACATTTCTCATATACATCTCCATCTCTTCATTATTCACACTTCAGGTCCTAATCCCTTCTCACCTAGACTATTGCTATAGCCTTCTCATTGGTCTCTTTGTCTCAAGTCTCTTCCCACTCTAATATATCTTCCACATAGATACCCAAGTAGGATGCTATTACAGGACACCAGAGAAGCCTCAGCTTCACACTACCCCCCTAGCCCCCAAAAAAGAGAATTCTTGTTCCATCAACCAACTCCTCCACATTATAAAAGGGTTTCAGGAGCACACTATTTCAGAATCCTCAGTTCCTGTTATCACAAATGAGTTCCCCAAAGGTACAGAGACGGCATAGGGACCTTGAAGCACATGAAAGAGTTGTAAAGCTTTTTTTTTTTTTTTGGTTTGTGTTCCTGGGGCAAAAACTGAAGTTCTAGATTAACTAGGACTATTGCTTTTTGTCTTCTGTCCTGGAATAGGGCTTAGGGAGTAGACTACTGCCTCTCCATTCAACAATCTAGTTGTATATTTTATGATGATGGGGCTAGGCTCTACAGGAAGGACAAAAGATTCCTAAGTAATTTCTCTAAATCTATTCCTCTCTAAAACCTGAAGAATTAATTGACTTTTTAAAAGATCAGATTCTCAATTTTGCTTGTTCTAGCCTGAGAAATCTATCTTAGTTCCAATATATTTGAGTGGTCAACAATTTTAAAATCTGAGATACTTAGGCTGATGAAATGAAATTCCATGCTTTTATAAATCTAACAGGAGGAATATTTAGCAGATCATCAATATGATGGTCAATTTCTAAGACACTCATTCCTTCAATTTCCTGTCCATTACATGATTTATGAACCCAAGTGTGTTCATTTGTACTAGTGGTCCCTATGCCTAGAACGCTTATCTTCCTTTGAAACACAGCTCAAGTCCCACCTCCCTCCCCACTGTTTTTCCTGATTTCCCTAACTGGTGACACTGTTCCTCTCTCAAAATTATTTCATATACTACTTTGTACACAGATTATATTTATATACCTACATGTTGAATCCTACCAGAAGATGAGCTTCTTGAGGATGGGAATTATTTAGTTTTTTTAAGTCTGAATCTTCAGTTCACACAAAAGTGTGCATTCTACCACATAGAAAGTACTTAAATTCTTACTGAATTAAATCATTATGGATATCTTCATGAAAAATAAGGAGTCACCATTAGTATTTCTAGCTTACCAACAGGAAAACTGAAGGCCAATGCTGTGACAAAAGCACCAAGTGAATTGGCTCTTTGTCCTCTAGTTCACTGTCCTTGAAAAGCTGAAAATCACATGCTTTAGAATAAAAATTCTACATTCATTTTATTTGTTTCTTTAAGTAAGAAGCATGACTTTTACAAACTTTTTTAGAAAATAAAACTAAATATAGAATGCATGCCATTTAAAGACATTTATTGCTTATTTGCATTTGTACATTCATATATGAAATGACTTTTTAACTTTTTCATGTATTTTTTAAAAATCATGAAGTTTGAACATTGTCTGTGTTTTGATATGGAAGACAAGCCAGATATTATAGGTTGGAAGATCCAAAACACACAGCTCTGGGGACTCTCTCCTTGATCCCTATCCTAGAACCTCAACAAAGTAGAGATTCCCTTTTTCCCCCTCAGATATTTAAGAAAAGGCATCAGCTCCAGTAGAGAAGTGTCAGGCCATCTGAAATAACTTACAGAAAATAATTTGGAAGCAATTTATTTTAATATAGTTAAAATTATTTTCTTTTTCCTTTTTATTTCCTTCAGAAATATCAAGGATTAGTAAAACTTTTCACATTTCCATCTGTCATCTGGACATTCCCTAAGTAGTTTCTAAAAGCACTACAAGGTCTTTGTTTCCAACCAGCTTGATTATTCTACTGAGTTTTAAAATGACTGTATTTTGCTCCTTTAAAAAAAAGTTTTCTAAAGTAATGGTTTCAAACTTAAAATATTATCTATATTGCACTACATCTTTATTATATTTTGTCAAACATTTTCCTAACTATAATTGAATCTCATTCTGATCATATTAGGGAGTTGGCAGAGGGGCTGCTTGAGATCTGTGGGCCTCAAGTTTGATACATCTATATATAAGTATCTAAAAATATTAGATAAAAAAGACAATTACTGGACATTTTCTAGAGATAAGATGACAAAAAAGCATAAAAATATTACTACAAATGTATGAATAAAGCCCTCATCACCCTCTCAGGGTGGAAACTGATTTTAATAAACTTACAGGGGACATTCTTATGCCACAGAGGAAGCTAAGGGTAGTGAGGAAGTCAAGCAATCGGATCCTTTCCTGACTTGGTTCCCTGATGGTGAGAACACAAGCTTTTCACAAACCATAAACCCAAAGAGTTGAAAATAGATTGAGGGAAGCAATGATTTTTAAAATAATAATAACAATAATGATGATTATGATAGTCAGCATTTATATATCATTTTAAGGTTTGAAAAGAACAAATATTATCACATTTAATCCTCAAAACAACCTTGTGAAGTATGTGCTATCATTATCCCCATTTTATAGCTGAGGAAACTGAAGTTAAGTGGTGAATTGATTTACCCAGAGCCACAGAGCTAGTAAGCAACTAAGGCAGGGTTTGAACTCAGGTCTTCCTGATTCTAAGTCCAGAACTCCCCATTATACTGCCAAGCTGCCATGATTAAATTTAAAATGAAAAATAAAGCACATGTGAGACTTTAGAAATATATAAAAACTTAATTAAGAGTGTCCCCAATTATATTTGCTTTATTCATACATTTTATAAATGTTTATTGAGAATCATTCAGGGTGGACAGCAAGATGGTGCCATAGATAGAATTCCAGGCCTAGAGCCAGGAAAACTCATCTTTCATGAGTTCAAATCTGGCCTCGGATACTTACTAGCTAGCTACAGGATCCTGGGCAAGTCAATTAACTCAATTTACCTCAATTTCCCCATCTATAAAATAAGCTGGAGAAGAATATGGCAAACCACTCCAGCATCTTTGCCAAGAAAACCCAAATGAGGTTGCAAAAAGTCAGACACGATAGAACAACAAAAGTACCGAATCATAGAGTTATTGTTAAAAGGGACCTTGGAGATCTCTTATTCCAATTTGTACCATATCTACGTGCTTGTCTAACCTCTAGAGTTCCAATTTTCTCCTTCTCCACTGTGGCAGCCCATCTCATTTTGAGACTATTGCAGCCTTCTGAGAGAGGGAAAGACAAAGTATTCTTTCCAGGTGAATTTTTCCCAACGTTAGATTCGATCAGTCCATTTGGGATGCATGAACAGTATTTCAGACAAATGTCTCTGATCAGAGGGAAGAGGAACAGCTGCTAATCAAATGCTGTCACACATGATTTGTACTACCTTAAACTTCAAGAGAGGCATAAAAATAAAGATCACAAAACCATGTTTATTTCCCTTTCACTGCTGTTTCTGACATTGCTATTGCAGTCAGGCAGGCTGAGTCAAAACAGTTTTCTAAAAATATGGATCAGCTGAGACCCTTAAAAAGTCTCCTTTTATGGAGTTATCGTTAGGACTTTCCCCCTAGGGCTGCTTTGTATATGCCTTTCCAGAGGAGCTCCTCTTCTGCCAGAATCATAATCTCTACTTCAGTCCCTAGTCATTAAAAAAAAAAAATACAACTCTTTCTCATTGTGTGGGGATCCCAATCTCCCAAAGGCTGATAAAGGAATCTGCAATCCAGCTAGAAGCAGTTGTAACTACACCTAACACAGTTATATCCTCCAAGGAGGAACACAAGATAAAGACTTGGCCAAAGTTCCTTTTATAATCTAATTAGTGTAGTGAGTAGGTGGCTCATGGAAATGGCCACAAACCAATCAGTGTTAAATCCTTGGAAAGCCAATTCCACCATTTCCAATTTTTCAGAAAAGGGCAGTAGCCAAACTTTTTCAACAGCTAAATTGTGATAAGGGGAGAAATTTCACTATCTCTTTTTTGGAATGATAGATGAAGGGGAACTAAATTGGAGGGCCCCATTAGAGGAGTTTTGCATACATAAGGTGGATTGAACAATTCCTTGGCCTAAATGAAAATCCTTTGCCTCTCGACTGATCAGCAAAGGAAGTGGAAATGCTTTCTAATAAGCCTCATGAGCAGAGGGCTTCCAGAATTTGTGTTCCTTTAAATATTCCTGTTTTTATAGCTCTTTCCCTCTAAATTATGTTCCTTTCTGTTTGGCATCTGAGGTCAAGAAAATTCATCTTCCAAATTTAAAATCTGGCCTCAAACACATACTAGCTATGTGACCCTGAGTAAATCCCTTAACTCTGTTGGCCTCAGTTTCCTCACCTGTAAAATGATTAAAAGAAAATGGCAAACCACTCCTATACCTCTACCAAGAAAACCCCAAATGGGATCATGAAGAGTTGGGCGCAGCTGAAAACAAATGAACAATGATAAACCATATTTTAAGAATTCCTGTGGACTTAGACCACAAAACATATTATTATCTACAGTTTTTACTTATTTCACTAAATACTTCTCATTTACATTGGGCTCAGAAGGTTCTTGAAGGGGAGTGTGGTGAGTCTTGTGCTCTTATAGGCTAGTATTTGACATTTCTGGAGTAGAGGCTGGCAATATAAAAGAGGTTTTCTTCTCTGGCTACTAACCAAATTCCCATTATTAATCCAGAGAAAATGTCCCAGAAAACAGGAAAGAAATAGGCAGACTGGAAGAAAGGCTCTAGCTTCCCTGAACATCCAACTGAATCTGCTCATACACAAGACATTATCTGTGCCCAGAATATTTTCTTCCTTCTGATGCTGCACATCGCTCCATAAATCTCCACTGTACTACTGGGTCAAAGAAAGAAGGTCGATTGAGGGATTTTCATCTTTATAACCTGAAGGAAGGCATAACTTACATGTAAGGCATAGAGTTAACCATGCATGTTTGACATGTGAGATGCAGTCTGCACAGTAATTTATATTTAAATGGCACCTTTCTCTTAAGAGCGCAAGTAAATTTACAGACTTTTAGTTAATTAATTCCAGCAATGCATCCATGAAGGAGGTAAATGATATGTGTATATTAACCTCATTTTCCTGACAAAGGAAGAGAAACTCATTTAGAGAAGTCAAACCAACAAGTCTCTTTCTGGTTTTGCTTCACAGCATCTTTCCTGCCTCCATTCACAGCCCCCAGTGTCATCTTTGGCATCTGGGTCAGTCTTTGATTGATCCAAGAGATTAAAAAAAAAAAAACCTTCAAAGGAGGGATGGGAAGGCTAAGGGGAGGCTAAGATACTCTATTCCTTGCATCTTTTTTGCCATTTTAGAGGAGGAGTCAGGAAGAATTGAGGTTCAAGCCTTGCCTTAGAAGCATACAGGCTTTGTGACTCAGAGCAAATCTTTTAATGCCAGAAGCAATTCCATAAGATTCTAAATTGCAGATCTGCATTGATAAAGAAGTTAATCAATCAATAAGCATTTTTAAGAGTCTACTATAACACTGTGCTTAAGTGCTAAGAGTGAATTTCCTTCTTAGGGAGCACCCCTATGCCAATAAAATCAGAGGTCTAGTCCAAGCATTTTGTTTTGTTTGTCTAGAAAGGGATTGTCATTTTCCCTTGGTCATTTGAAAAATGGTAATAGAATTTTTATTATATTATGACTGGCAAAAGAATACATTTAAATTAAAATTCATTTTATTCTCAGTTTTGAATTGTTTCCCTCTCCTCTCCCCAATCCAAGGCAAGAAAAGTAAACCTCACTGCAACTATTCAGCCACTCAGAACCAATCCTTGCATTTTTCCTGTCTATACTGGACTATACTGTCAGTAAAGTGGTGGCAGTGCTGGAGGTGGTGGTGGTGGTGGTGGTGGTGGTAAATGTATCCATTTTTGAGGGCCAGACAGTAGGCAGATAGAATTATAAATGATAGTTCTCTTTATTACATGATGTGATCCTGTGGCAAAAGGGAGTATTTAGGGAGAAGTCCTGTCTAAGAAATATTTGATTCAATAATCTAGTCAAAAAACAATACCACTAAAATTTCTAGACAAAAGTTAAGAATGGTTTTCACCTGGCTTTATCAAAAAGGATTGGGTTGGGTTTTTTTTGGGGGGGGGATGTAATTTAACTGTACTTCAATTTTAAGATCCCCTGAAGCACTTTATAAACAATTAACTAAGTATCATATTTTGCCAAGGGCACACCAACACTTACTCCAGTCTCTACTTGCCTTAAGGAGAATCAGCTCAAGTCCTACATTTTACAAACCTTGGAAGTTTTGTTTTTATTGGTTTGTGTTCTTGGATGTTGTGGAATGATGTATCTCTGCCAAGTTCAGCTGGCTCAGGCTCAGGAGTTGTCTCCTGCCCATTCACCCCCCAACCCCATTCGTAGTCATATGGGAAAAATTCAACCAATTAACCTGGAAAAACTATAAATTTTTCTACATGCCTCCAACTTTATTTTATTATTATTTTTTAATGCCTAGCTCAAGGACTCATTTTAAACAGAGCCATGGTTATCCAGATGCAATAAAAACACTTTTACTCAAGTTTTAACACAGGTTTCCAGCCAAAAATGGCAAGAACAAAATCTGGTTAGCCCCACTTTTCGGTGTCTATCTGGAATTAAGCAGATTATACTAGTTTTTGCACCTGGGTGGGAAAAGAGACTGGGGGAACTCCTGACAACTGATTTGTTAGATTCTTTCCCAAATGCTTGGAAGGCTCATAGGATAAAAAAAGCTTAAGCTCTTTAAGAAGAGAGTTCCAGCAGGCTGTGAAACGGTAAACTATGGCCAATTGTCTCATGAACCTGATCTTAACTAAATATCTGTTACAAAGGAAGAGGGAACCTAGAGAAGTAGAAAAGGAGAGGATGTGTTGAACTTTTGGCTTAGAGAATTTTGCGACTTCACAGATTTCTCCATGCCTGGCTGCCATTTAAGCCGTATGTCCCATTTCCCTCCCTGTTTCTACATTGTGATGAACAATTAACTCTGGTGGTTAGAAACCAGTGATAATGAGGCCAAGGTCATAACTGCCTATAAATACTGGTTAGCTTCACTTAATTATGCATTTAACAGAAAATATCTACACTTCAAGTGTGCTCCACAAGTAGTAAAGGACACAGATGGACTGCAGAATCCAAAATCTACAACTGGACAAGCCTGAGAGGCATCTAATTCAGTCTCTTTATAGATGAGTAAACTGAGGTTCAGGCAGCTAAGTGATGTAGTGGATAAAGTCCTAGGCTTGGAATCAGGAAGACTTATCTTCCTAAATTCAAATCTAGCCTTAAGCATTTACTAGCTGTGTGATTCTGGGCAAATCACTTAAACCTGGATGTCTCCATTTCCTTATCTGTAAAGTGAACTAGAAAAGGAAATAGGGAACCACTCAAAATATCCTTACCAAGAAAACCCCAAACTGAGGCCCAGAGAAGTGAAATAACTTATACCAACTCAATGGGTAGTCTGATCAAGGCAAGTGTGCCATCATGATTGCAAACATTTCAATTAGCCTGACCTAATAATAAAATCACAGAATTTTAGATCAGGAAGGAGCCAGGAAAATAAACTCCAATTTCTTGATCACAAATAGAGAAAAACTGATGCCCAGGGTTGTGATTTGCTGTAAGTGTCTGTCTCAGGTAGCAGACAGAACTTTTGACTTGAAGTCTAACCCTATTTCCATAACCTCATGCCTCCTCTCTGATGTTGGATCAATATCATAATTTTTACCGAAGAAGGGCAGTGGGTTACTATTACACACATGAATGCAGGCTAAACTGAACCTTTGGGCAGTTAAAAACTTGGATTTCAAAATCTTAGTCACTCTAGGAAAACCATCCATTGTCTTTGTCCTAGTTTTGCTTTAACCCTGAATCTAAATCCTTATTGGTTCAAATCCTAAAGAGGAGGTTATAGTTCTGACTCTATATTCATAAGCACAGTTTCTGTTTTCAGAACACCAGGAGCATATCTGTGGTGTGGGCACCACTTTCAGCTGCTGCCTAGCAGTCGTTTGCATTATAGCTTTTGGCACCAAGACTTTTTATAAACCTCAGTTCCCATCTTACTTGTTAATTTTACTTTATGAATGAGCTAAATCACCTAAGTTATATTCCTCTAAGAACTATTTTTTTTTACTTTGGCACTGTGACAAAACAGCTAGTAACCAATTCTTCTTGGCAGAATATTCTATGTACTGTGTGCTAGAATATATACTTTAAATATGGACACCTAAAGATGAAAACAAATTGATTTTTTTCTTATAAGTGCCTATTCAGAATTCTTCCTCCCTAAAAAATTTAGAGGCAAAATGTTTTATAATCAATTGTATGTAATAATCTAGGAACTTTTAAAGATTTTGAAAATGAATTGTATTTAACCATTCTCAAATTGTGTAATGAATAATTTGAAATGGAAAATATATATATACAGATTGGCAGATGAGTAATATAATATTGAAAATTAATATTATGTAAAATGCCTACCACCCTAATCTTACCAGCCCATAAGAGTGATAGATAGATAGAGATAGATAGGTAGAGAGATGGATAGATAGATAGATAGATAGATAGATAGATAGATAGATAGATAGATAGATAGATAGATAGATAGATAGATTCTAATGAAAGAAGATAAGAACAACCTTCAAAAGAGGGTTCATGCCTCCCCTAAGGCAATGAGATGAAGGCTTAGATCCAAGGAAAGTAAAATAATGAAAACTCACCAGCTATTTGAAAAATAATTTCTCATGTAATCAGTTGGGGGGGGGGGTGGCACAGGGGAAAGGACTATAAGGGAAAGTAGATGGTCCTTTGGCAGCCCAAATAGGAACATATACAGAAGCTAAAGGGCTATCCTGAATATATAATGAGACAGTTATACAAAAGAAAATCAAACAGAGTTTTCTAAATCCTTATCTGGGCTTTTGAACTGACTATGGGAAATGAGCTCCCACAATCTGTTGCAGTTTGCGGCTGTGACTCAAATCTACTCCTCACTTTGATTTTCTTTTGATTAGACATGGCAGTCTCATTACTGAAGAAGAACTCTACTCTCCTGGAGGGAATTCCCTAAGATCGGCTACATCATGGCCCTTGGGGATAGCAGCAGTTTGGTAATTGGGTCTGACGATTTTGTGAATACTATTAAAGTCCCCAGATATTGCAAAAAAAAAAGGGGGGGGAATGAGAATCAATACACAGTTGTATGATTAGATGACATGGGAATCAGCTATGCTTTTATCAAGTGGCAATTTGCTCATTCATGAAATTACTAGAAGGAAGCATTTGGCAATTATGAAAAAGGAAAGAAATGACAAAGGAGACATTTCCATTTCCTCTTTCCTCACGCAGTTTAAAGAGTTCTCCAAGCTCTTTGGGTTGTACAGAAGGGGAATAAGTTAATCAATGGTACTTTTTTTAACATATGGCTCAAAATTCATCTTCTCTATGCTAGCTTTCACAATGAAGTTGAATTTTATCTTGTGATACCTTTTGCCATTTTCTCCCAAATCTTAATTACAATTAGTTAAGTAAGAATCTGAACAGTTACTAGTTTTTAGAGTTGCGTTTACATAATACAAGTATTCAAAAAGCTTTCTCTACAAAAGCATTGTGAGATTTAAAAAAATAATAATTCTTATATTATCTCTTTGGCAGATAAGGCTCAGAGTCACACAGCTAGTAAATAATTGGAGCATGGGTTCCAACCCAGTTCTCTTCCCACTGCATCATGCTAACACACTAGAGTATAAATATGACTGTGGTTGTTGTTTGGTCATGTCTGACTCTTTGAGATACCATTTAGAGTTTTCTTAGCGGAAAGACTAGAGTGGTTTATCCTTTCCTTCTCCAGCTTATTGTACAGATATGGAAACTGAGGCAAACAGAGTTAAATGACTTGCCCAGGGTCACATAGCTAATAAGAGAACTCAGAGAGCTAAGTTCTCCTGACTCTAGGCTAGGTACTCTATCTACTGCACCATCTTGTTGCTCCATAAAGGTCGCCACAATAAGTCTTATGGATAATACCAGAGAAGCATAATGACTACTCTTTGCCCTTAAGGAACAAAGGATCGAATTAGAAACAGGATGGTATATTCAGTAACAAAAGAATAAGACAATAAAAAGCAAATGCTAACATTTGTGGTTTCTCAATAATTTAATGAATCTGTGATCTCAGTGACTTGTAGATACTCCTTAATAGTATGGAATATGGCCTATAATAATAATAATAATAGATATCATTCATACAGGCCTTTAAGGTTTGCATTGGCTTTTACATATATTTTTATAATTTTTAATTTATATGTATATTATGTAATATATATATAATTTATGATTATAATTTTATAATGTTTACCTCTGAGGTAGATGCTATAGTTAGACTCACATTAAAGATAAAGAAAATGGGGACAGCTGGGTAGCTCAGTGGATTGAGAGTCAGGCCCAGAGACGGGAAGTCCTAGGTTCAAATTTGGCCTCAGACACTTCCCAGCTGTGTGACCCTGGGCAAGGCATTTAACCCCCATTGCCTAGCCCTTACCACTCTTCTGCCTTGGAGTCAATACACAGTATTGATTCCAAGATGGAAGGTGAGGGTTTAAAAAAAAAGATGAAGAAAATGAGGCTGAGAGAGATTAAATATCTTGTCCCAGGTTCACACAGCTCATGGCTTGAAAGCAGAAGCTCTTTGTAACCTCTTCAATTGTAACATCTTCCGTGACAAAAACTAATGGTACCTTTTCTCGTGTAACCCTGGCATGAGTTCTAGGATGCTGCCACAGACCTAGCGGTATAAAACTTGCCTTTAGAGAATGCTTTTTGTTTTTAATAAAGTTTAAGACTTACCAATTCTCCCTCCCATAGAGGCGGGCCTTGATTACTCTAAAATGATGCCAGCTCAAAAAGGCAGATAAACTCTCAAAAGCATAAAGATTGACAAATTCACACAATCCCATCCTTCCTTCTAAGGTTCCTTTGAACTCAAACCAAATCGTGGACCCAATGGGGGTTTAGAAAATCCCAGGATTCTTGTAGCCCTGTGAACTGGCTTCAGGAGATATTTTTGTCCTTTAGGGCTTTTATTTTCCAGTGATTTTTAACAGCTTTCCTGACTCCAAGTATTTCAATTTTTCTCCAAAGTTTGGTAAAAAAAAACCCAAAATAGTAACTTCAAAAGGAAATACCTACTAACTACCATATTAATAATTTAACCAGTATAAATACAGGCTCTATTAGCTGAGGCTTATGGAGTCTCCAAACCCATACTGGATGACTACCAAGATGGGTTTTATCCTTTTTGTACCCCTCTCCATGTCATGACTCACACAACAATGATTGTGTTAACATAAGCATATCATGAGTTCAGTTGAGTATCAGCTAATTCATAGCAGATGTTTCTTAGATTACTGAAAAAAAAAAAAGACACAATTCTGGAATGGTTTTAGATTGGCAGCCTTTTCCTTTAAAGGGACCAGGACTAGAACAGCAAGCAGCAGCCAATGAGAAATAAAATACTTGCAGAATTGAGTAAATTAGGAGACTGTACATGGTTTCCCTATATATTATTCAGCATAATCTGAGTAGTCATTTGATTTCATTAGTCAGAAAAAAAATAGTGATGTCACCAAAATGTGAAGAAAACCTCTCCGTTTTGAACTTTGATTAAGTAGGATTTTACTTGTGGTTTGGGCAACAGAGACTAGCTTAAATGATTAGCCTAATGAAGCATACAGTTATGAGAAAGGAAAGCAGATTTCTTTCTGTTCTAAAATATCCTCTTGTGCTTCCCATACATTTATCCTCCATCCAAATTCTTGCCAATATAAACATTATCTGGAGCGTATCTATAAAATAGGATCTTTGCATCCTGTGTGAACAAGGAGCTCCTTGGAGCATGGCACAGGCATATGAATTACATAATGCTCAAAATACACTCCACTAATTTCACAGGCTCAAAGTGTAGGAAGATTTTTGTCTCCTATTTTTAAAAAGTGTTTCTCATTTTCTATGTAATGATGGAACTCAAATTAAGGAAACACTCTGAGGTCACATCCCAGAGAGGAACTGGTAAGGTTCTGGAGAGTTTCAGGGTGCAAGGAGGCATGGGGGGGGGGAACTAATGAAAGTCACTTAGGATTAGTGAGAATGGCTGGAGGGCAGTTATAGCCCCTTTCCTAAGCTAAATCCAACTTAATAGCAAGGCTTAGCCTGCTAAAGCCAAGGATGGAATTTGTCCAAACGATTTCAGCAATAGTTAATATTAACCAAGCTCTCTTAGATGTGATTGACAGCGATTTATTTTGTTGTATTGTTAACTGAACTCTTCCAAAGTTAAGAATGAATAGTAATTGGCAGGAAAGGAGGTCAGTATGTCCAATGGTGCAGCTCTGTGTCTTAGCTTTGGGAAAGAGAAGAAACTTTTTTGTATGTCTTCCTTTTGTTTATTACATTTTTTTTACCCAACTGAGTATCTTTTCCATTTACATGAACTATTCACAACTGAAGGGGAAACTGTGTCCAGGAAGAACAGATGGAAAAAAATACATTTCACTCTGGGTCTTAAATGTATCCAATGTATCCATGGTCTGTTAGTGTGGTCAGAGTGGACTTTTTACAGATCATTTATTTCTTTCACTGAGAAGTCGCCATAATATTCAGTATGTATATATATATATATATATATATACAGATAATATAGTACTTTAAAAAAATTTTTTTTAATTTTCCCCATGGTTACATGATTCATGTTGTCTCTCTCCCCTCTTTCCTCCTTCCTCCCAGAGTTGACAAGCAATTCCACTGTGTTATATGTGATATACTTCTTATTTTCTAGTGCCTTGAAGACTAAAGAAAATTTCTCACAAATGTAGACTGGATGAGGTTGTCTAAGTGTGACCTGATCTTTTCTGAGGGCTACATAAAGTGACTTTTAGATACTGAAAAACACCATCTTGCATGGAATTATAGAATTTTGGAAAACTAGAAAAGGCCCTAGAAGTAATCATTAGAGTCTTATAGCCTTTTACTAAAATGCAAAATAACTATATCCATTTATTTCTCTGCTACCGAACATGGTAATTCTTCAATTGCATGACTGCAATATGTACTATAGAATAAGAGCCTCCAAACCCTTCTTGCTGAGTAGATTGATTATGAATGTCTATCCATCCCTTCTTCTCACCCTGCAATCACTACCTGGTGGCCAGCTGCCAGATCTCTTCTTGCATTTCTGAATTTCACTAGACTGGTCATTGGACAACAGACACATGCTTCCTCCTTCAATTCTCTCCCACTGGATAGAACAATGTAATAATTTGTGCTTTATGGGGAAAGCCTTTGAGATTCCCACATTTCTTCCATGTATTATAAAGAAATGAAGTAGAAATTTATTGAAAATTGTCATTTACTAATATTATAATATTGAGATTAGAAAATTGTAGTTCTGGAAGGAACCATGGAGATTTTACAGTCCAACTCTAGTTACTCTGTTACTTCCATCATCATCATTTCGGTGATGAGGAAACCAAAGGACAGATCCAAAGTCAAATAAAATCCTGGTCAGAATAAAAACATTATTTCTCCTTGTCTCTATTCCTTTGAAATTTGCACTAGCCAGGGAATAAATGGTTTATTAAATATCAGCAATATGGCCAAATTTCCCTACTATTTAAATTCTGACATTAAGTAGGTTCTAGTTCTTCAGGACTGATGTCTCAGACATCTAGGTTGTTTGCATTTAACTAGAAACTAAATTCATCTTGATAATATTTAAGGACCCAAGCAAGCTTCCATGCCTACCATTTCCCAGGCTTCTGCTACTAATATCTTCCTCAATTTTTCCTACTCCCTAAGCCTTAGGGGATAAAGATAGGGCCTAAGGTAAAGGCAAATGGGGCACAGGCCAAACTGCTCAGGAGGTGAAAATAGGAAAAAGGGTAACTGATTAAAAATCAGTAGTCACTGGTGCAGAGAACTCTGAGGCTTTATAAGCTTGAATATAATTGACAAAAGGGTCTGTGAGGCAAGCGGGAACAGAATGCATTCATATATGAAGGTGACACTATTCTACATTGTAAACATTTGTTTAACATGGTGTCTCAGCTTTGCATTCACTGATCAATTCATATACATATATTCACAGTGCATATACCCATGCACGTTATTATTAATGACAACTGATTTATATCCAGAGACTTCCTTTCCTCAAAGGACCATTTTACAAAAGCTGACGCGTTTTATTAACCATCACTGAATTCTTACCAGACCAATAATTAGGTTCAGGCAAACAGTATTGGATTTATTGGAATGAAGCATGAATATTTACTTTCTGGGAATTACTGCAATGCTGGTAGATCTCAAGTATGGGAATGCCAGGGAGTATCTTATTTATAGCCCTATCTCTCATGTTGCCCCCTCCTCAACTCCCACCGAAGCCAGAAATTATCCTTACCTTTCTGAATATAGAAACTCTGTTGAATGTCTCATTAATGTACTTACCAATTCTAACTTTGGTAGTATTATTTATGTATATGCCTTAGTTCACAACTGGATCATGAGTTCCTTGAGGGAAGGGATTATGCTATTTCTCAGCATCATATTCCCAACCCCTTGCACAGTTTTCTAGTATTCTCTCTTCCTTATAATACCTTGTACAGTGCAAGTGCTCAAATGCATTTTTTTACTTTTTATTATGAAATTTAAAATAATCATTAACAAATACCAACATTATAAAGTACAAAAAGTGCCCCCCAAAAGATGGTATACGAAAGCAAGAATTTCTGATAAATAGTTCTTTTCATCTTAATTTTTCCAAGAATAGAATCTATTATTAGTATATATTATTATATTATATATCACTGTACATTAAATTTAAAACACTAGTAATAATACTGCCCTATTTATATCATGTCCAAAGCATTTTCTTCAATGTATTTTTAATCTTTTATTGATACTTTTTCTTTCTTTGTTTTGTCTCTCTACAACTTTCTACTTACTCACTTCCCTCAATAAATGCTGTTTTAAAAAATGATCAAATTATGCTTGTAATGTCAGATTCTAGCTAAGCTCACTAATTTTACAAGCCTGAATTTTCTAATTCTGTTTTAGGTATTTTGGTATGATTTCTATAACATTTCTATTTGATTCAGAATATGACATCACGTTAACCATAATCTCACCTTCACACTATGAAACCAACGGAAGGTCAGAGAACTGTTACACAATAATGAAGAACCCTTTTCATCTGCAAATTAAAATTAGCCATCCAGTATTCTTGGTATAATCCTTTAATTAATTCTAACTTATTTTCTCCTTAAATAGACCTACTAGGATTACAGATAGCCAATTATAAAGACCTAGAGACTTCTTTGTTCTCATTATATGAGATCCAAACTCCTTCGTAAATGATGTACCCTCCTCTCTCATTGGATCACCAAGTATTTATTTCACTTCTAAGACCCTGAACTCTGATTTTCCCCTGCCTGATCACAGTGTACTGTCTTTCTTCACCTTTCCCTTTGCCTTATTCTTTAAAAAAAATCAACAAACATTCATTAAGTTCTTACTAGGTGCCAGGTATAATATCAGGATCCTGCTTTATGCAAATAAACCTATAGCCTTTCCTCACCCTTATTCAGGTGCAGCAAGGTGGAATAATGGATAGAGTGCTTGGCCAGGAGTTAGGAAGACCTGAATTCAAATCCAACCACAAACACCAGCTAAGTGACCCTGGGAAAATCACTTACTTTCTACTTGCCTCAGTTTCTTTAACTACAAAAAGGGCATGGTAACAGCACCTATCCTTCATGGTTGCTGAGGTCAAATGAAATGCTATTTTATAAGCACTTGACACATAGAAAGCACCACATAAAAGCTTGTTCTTTTCTCTTTCCTTCCGTCTTCTAGCCTTTTCTGCAGCTTTTGATATTGTTGGCTCTTCTCTACCCATCGATATAGGCTCCTGTCTTGGCTTCCAGTCTACTGCTCTTTCCTGTTTCTCCTCCTTTTCATATTAGACCTCAGATACTTTCTAGCTGTGTGACCCCCATGGCCAAATCCTCACTGCTCTTCTGCTTTGGAACCAATACCAGATACTACTTCTAAGATGAAAGATAAGGGTTTAAAAAATAGATTTATTCTACAGGACTCCACTTCATACACTCTGTGTCCCAAATATACTGCCTTACTAGCCATTTGAATAAAGGTTCCATCTCCTGTTTATATACCTTTACATAAGTAGCTTGTTTTCCATGCCTGGAATGTATTCCCTTGCCTCTTAGAATCTCTAGCTTCCTTGGAGGCTCAACTCAAGTGCCAAGTCCTAGGCAAAACCTTTCCTGATCTCCCCAGTGATCAGTTTTCTGTCCCTCCTCAAATTACCTGGCATTTACTTATTCTTGCAGAGATTGGATTCCCTTTGTAGAATGTCAGATCCCTTAGGGCATGGACTCTGCTTTTGCAATCCTCAGTATTCAGCACAGTGCCTTTGTACATTGCAGGCTTTAAAAAAATGTTTAAAGACATGAATAGGACTACATGTATCAACATCCTTCCTTGGTTCTCTCTTTCCTGCCTTCACTGCCTTTCCTCACAGTCTTGATTTTATAGTTAGCCATGTCAACAATGAACTCTGTTCCCAACATGCATCCAGTATCCTCACCCTGCTAATAACCAAGTTTGGACCAACTCTCCCATTCTGCCTTCTCTGTTCCCACTCCAGAGCTCCTTAGCCCTGTGGGAGGAAGGGATGAAATTACCGCAAGTTTTCATTCTCCAATTTCAACAGCGTTCTCCTGGATCAAAAACTAACTTTTGTTTTATTTTGGGCTGAAGCTCATACATTCACAGAAAATGGGGGGCAGCTGGCTGGCTCAGTAGATTGAGAGTCAGATCCAGAGATGGGAGGTCCAGGGTTCAGATATGACCTCAGACACTTCCTAGCTGTGTGACCCTGGGCAAGTCACTTAACTCCCATTACCTAGCCCTTACCACTCTTATGCCTTAGAACCAATACCCAGGATTGATTCCAAGATGGAAGATAAGGGTTTTTTAAAAAGTAAGATTAAAATAAATAAATTCACAGAAAATAGTAGGACAAGAGGTAAGAATGGGCTTAAATTACTCATCCTAACTATATAGGGAAATTTTGAAACACTTTACAATTCTTGAAAACATTAAATTTTTTCTATTCAACCTCAAAATATGGGATTTTAGTTAATGGGATTTAAAGCTGATGCTTGACAAAAATAAGGCAAATATGACCAAAGAAACATTGGAGCTGCATTTCAAATTCATTTCCAGCAAATATTATTTTAGCCCCAATCACCTTCTAGGAGAAAAAAAAAAAGTCCTTACTGTTTACTAGTTAATTTAGTAACAATTTGGATTTTAGTTCTTTGATTTAGAGCCAACAACCAAGGAGTGAACATCCATTTCACAGTTCAAGCAAGCATGTTATAAAATGGTTCTTTGGTCACAATGAAATTCTCCCAATGACCTTAATGTTTGGGTAAAAGTTTTCAACACCCAAGACTGGTTCTGTACCACTGGCTTTCGTTTCTCATGGAAATGTCTGCTAAATTGCTTTTTAAATCTTCTTTTGGATGATTGGGCTCCCATCCAAAGGAAAGAGTAAAGTTTGTAAATGTGATAAAAACTCTCACATATACAAACTGTTTTCCCCCTATACTTCAAAATGCCTACCGTCTAATTTATTCATTCATTTGGCTTTCAGCAGTGAAACTTCATTGTCTACAACAATATTACCAGGAGCTGTTTTAAGTATCCAAAAGAGTTCAGGGAGCTGAAAATTCTATTCCCATTGCCATGGTGAAGAGAGGAAAAAGACTACTAAAGAATGGCTAACTCCCAGGGCACGGTGGGGGGGGGGGGGTCCTCCATGTGATATGCCTTTTGAACAGTACCACTGTTTTCAGAGAGGACACCATCTCAATTGCACTCATTACTCTCACTAAATGCTAAAATATTACTTCAAAGCTCATTATAAGGAAAGATCTTTCCCTTATAAAAAGTTTTTTCAACAAAGAGGAAAAGTTTCAAATATCCGAAAATATACTAATTATTTTCTACTTTCCATGCCTTGTGGATGAGATGACCCTCACTCATCCATTCTATACATGAGGGAAGTGTCTGATAAGATGCCCCAAAGCACATTCCCAATATGGATGACCACTCCTCTAAACCCTCCACAGAAGGTCCTGGACTTTTTCCAAGAGCAGAGTCACGGAAGAATATTAACTACACTCATTATTTCTTTTCTGAAGCATGATAGATCAGGAAGTTATCCTCCCCTCTATCCCTTTTCACCTAATCCAATCTGTGCAAGAAGAATAGCAATGTCAGTAATCTATAATAGCTTTCTGACAGCACAGATGCTCAGCTTCCAAGGAACATGCCATGTTTGAAGCAAGTCCTCTTTATTCTGATTTTCTTAAAACAACAGAAGTATATATAAATGGATTAATTAAAGTGAAACCTGTCAGGGAAACCAATTCTATTTGAAAAGTACCTGCTTAAAAATCTAACATTCCCAAATATGCATTAAAAGAGATAAATTATCAAGAAGTTGTACTTGAAAACTGTTAAAAATACAACAGAATATCTGAGGGCAGATTCCATAAACAAGTAGTCATTCATTATACTGGAAATAAGATTTTGACTGTCTGCCCAAGCCCCTTCCTATCTGCTTTCTTCTTTTCTCTTCTGGTCAGATTTCTAATTATGAACTATATCAGGGACAATACATAGAGTAGTGGATAAAATGCTGAGCTTGAGATCAAAGGAAGCCTGGGTTCAAATCTTGACCCTGAAATTAACAAGCCATACAACCTCATTTTGTCCACTGGGATAAGTCTCCTTGAATGAAATATATATTTTAAATATAGAGTGAATATAATGTGTAAGGTAGAAACAATAAAGTCTTTCCTATTAACAATAAGGCTTTATAAACCCAAAGATGTCAGGGCTGGTAGGGGGGCACAATGAATAAAGTGGCAGGTCTGGAGTGGGAACAACCTGGGTTCAAATCTGGCCTTAGACATTTCCTAGCTCAGTGACCCCAAGCACATCACCTCTCCCAAAGTGCCAAGCTCTTGTCTCTCATCTATTTTACAATTGCTACTAAGACAGAAGGTAAGGGTTTTAAAAATCAAAGTTGTCTACTCTCACCATTAACATTTCACATATTTTCAAGGACACAATGAGGTAAGAAAAAGAAGTTAAGGGAATAAATATTGTCACAGAAGAGTTAAATGCATTTTCTTATAAATAATTTACTTAGACAACTCAACATTCAATAATAAGAAAAACAAGACAATACATTGATTTAGTAGAACAATGATAAGTAAAATCACAAAGCAATTTAAATTCAGTGCTAGTTGGACTATATAAATAGCAAACTATTATACTCCTGGTAGAGATCTGATAATATTTTTAGAAAGTAATAATAGAATTACATAATAAGAATCACAATTGAATTCATACATAATAATAAAAACTATGAAAACAGTAACAATAAAATTATATAATTTGCCATTACAGTAATACAAAATAACCAAATGTAAAAAAGCTTAAAGGAAACTTCAAAATGTCATCTGAAAAACTTTTTTAATTATTAAAAGATATTTTAAATACAGAAAATGAGAAAGAGTCCATGCAAACAAATTATACGAGTTACAAAATGATTCTACTAACTTTAAGGAAGGGGGCTAGAAAGATGCTATATTGGAATTTCCTTATTGTAAATGCTATTTATTCTCCTTGACTAAATAAATGAAATCAAATTCTGAGCAGCATAACTTTAAGTTGGACTTGGGGACTATGGACTTTGAGAATCATATCACCAAAACCACTCAAATTTCTTTGAATATGTAGTAGATACCACTATTGGGGAAATTATGGTATTAGGGAAAGGTTAGAGCAGTAAACACCAGGAAGGGAAAAGGCTGGATCTTGGGCTCCTCCCCCTACACTACTTCCTGTTCCCTTTCAACTGTCTGGAAAATCTTTTCAGAAATGGTGAGCTTGAAGATTTCCCCTAATAACTAAATTCCACAATCAAATTTTTTAACTAAGAGGGCTTTTGTTCTTTAGGGTAGAGGAGGTAAGGAGATGGGAGGGGGGGAGAGAGAAGTAGGTCTCCCTAAATTTCTTAGTTATTCCTGTTGCTTGGAGATTTCAAGGTGTATTCAAATTCAGAAAACAAAGTTATCTTTCCCTAAGGGGAGATGTTGACTGCAAATGCTGACAGGTTTCTTCTGGTTTAAACCCAAGAGTCTTCTCAGAATTCAGTCTAAAGGATAATCAATAACCAAAGAGAGAGTTTGTCTTCCACCTTCTCATCCAACATCCAGAGAAGGAAGTGAAGTTCAAGCAGCTGAACTTTCTTAACTGCTCCCTCCAAGATTCTATTGGAACAGTCTCTCCTCCTCCGCCCCTCCTCCGATGATTGGCATTCCAAGAGTTTTAAGCTTCTTGCTTTTTCTGCCTATCCATTTTGTATTGCCATATCATCAATTACAAAAAGGGTTTATTTTTTAATATTTGCAGTAAAAAAATGCAAATACTGCTCATAAAACTTTACAAATAGATGATATCCTTGACAATTGTAAGTTTTCTTCCAGAAAGAACAGAATAGCACCTGCCATCCCTTTGGCAGACGTTTTAGGTAGATGCCTTTTCAATACCATATGCTATCTAAAGATCTTAAGTGGGTCAGGGTAAATTACTCACAATGGAAATGAACTCTTTGAAGGCACCTTATTTCATGACCCACGTGATGGATGTAACCAAGATCAACTGATACCTGAATATCTTACTCTGAAACCATACAATTAATGTGTAGGGTAGTGCTACATCTTATAGGCTCTGAATATTCAAAGGGCCTATCTCTAGAAACTGAATTTCCTCCTTTGATCAACCATTTCTTACTCTCCATTGCTTTGGCCTCTCAGATGAGAGCACTGGATAGTGGAACAAAAAACTCTTCCCAAAGTCTCCTTTTATTAGTGGGCTCAGAATCTCAGCC
Organism: Monodelphis domestica; assembly: GCF_027887165.1. Taxonomy (NCBI): domain Eukaryota; kingdom Metazoa; phylum Chordata; class Mammalia; order Didelphimorphia; family Didelphidae; genus Monodelphis; species Monodelphis domestica. Next base: position 314,009,219 of record NC_077230.1, read on the forward strand.
AAATTTCTTCATTCACTGTTCTGTTTGGTTTTTTACTCCACCACCATCATCATCATCATGCTCCCTTCTCTTCATTCTCTCCCCCATAAATTCATCTTCAGAAAACTCATCATTTCAGAGAATACTTCAGATTTAAACTTATACTTACTTCCTCAGGACTCTCAGTTGCTTTTATACCTTTAATCGAAGGTAGCATGCAAAGCAAAAAACTTTGCCCCAAACATTTCATCATAAAAGGTTCAAATCTCAGCTATCTCTTTGTTTGCCTCCAGCTGCCTTTCTTGGTTTCAACTTCACTACATCATCTTATCCCACGGACAACCCAGGTACAATGGAGCCACTCACTGCGCCTCCTTTTTGGTTTCCTTTTGTATCATCTTCCACTATTATGGTGAAGGCTCCCTGAGGGTGAGGGACTTGTCTTTTTTTCTTATTTTTATGCCCAAGGCTTAGTAAAGTACATAAGAGGTGTTTGTATCATATTGTTACTGTATTATTATCCTTCCATCTCTTTGGAGTAGACTAACTATTCATCCTATCATAAACTCAAAATATTTGACTGGTGATAACCAACAGAGAAACACCTTAAACATTACTAAAGGGATTGTTTAAAGGGGTTGTTTCCAACTTGTTCCTTGTTTATTATAAATAATACTGATAAAACAATTTTATGCCAATAGATTATTTTTTCTCTTTCAATACCATACTTTGGATATAGTTCCAATAATAAGATCACTGATTCTTGAATTGCATTGGTCTAGTTAGATTCAACAAGGCAACATGAAAGTTTTTTTTTTTAATTTATGGGAATCCATATACTACAGAATAAAATGATGCATCTTGACTTGAGTACTAGAATGGATCCACACTAATACACCTCAACAAGGAGATGATGTTTTTCAGAAAAAAGTTAAAGTAAAACCAAGCATGAAGGCAGATCCTTCCCAGCCATCAAAGAAAGCAATAGGAACTAGACTTGTCATTTTACTGGTGTAGGAACTTCTGGGTTAGAAAACCCCTTCTACCAATGAAGGTCAGTGTCTTTTCTAAAGTGAAGACTGTGGGAAGTTGCCCTGATCACTGATCGAATGCCTGGGTCAAATGACCAGTATATGTCACATTCAGGGCTTGCACTCTGGTCTTCCTGACTCTGAAATCAGTTTTAATCTACTATATGTTATGCCCTGATGCCTCTTCTAACAAAGATTTGTTGTTGTTCAGTCACATCCATCATCTCTTTGTGATCCCATGGACCATAATATTCATTGGGTTTTCTTGGCAAAGATGCTGGAATGGTTTGCCATTTCCTTCTGCAATGGAGTAAGGCAAACAAAGGCCAAGTGACTTGCCTGGGATCACACAGCTAGTGTTGTCTAAGGTTGGATTTGAGCTCAGATCGTCCTGACTCCTAGTCCAGCACTCTCTACACTAAGCCACCTAGCTGCCTCCCTAACAAATATAAGTTTTTGCAAAAATATGAATGCATATAAATCAGTTTCTCATGGCTTTACAAGGAGAAATGATTATGTAGACATATATAACCCTTCTCACAGAATCAGCATAATTCTCACGCTTCACTTCGAAGAAGAAAAATCCAGGTATTACTCCCAATTTTCTAAGTGAACCCCAAAATTAAATAGACATCTCTAAGATTGAGAATTTCTTATTATTAAATGGGGAAGAAGGAAAATAAACACACTTTTAATAAGTATTTGAGGTTACTCTTTATAACCCTAAGAAGGAGCATAATATAGTAGAGATAGACTGGGTAAAATAGAGTCAAAGTAGAGTATAGGGGTGAGATTCTGGTCCTAATTCTGCTATTTCTCAGTTGTGTGATGTCCAAGTCACATTATCTTCTCTGGGTTTTCTCATTGACAATATCCATAATAAAACTTTAATACTCCCCTTACAGGTATTCTAAGGAGAGAATTAGACAGTACTCATAAATTCAGTGGTGTCATTAGCACACAGGAATTGACAGTGTTTCTTAGTGCTCTTTTAAGAAATTAGTAAATAAAAAAGCAGGACATCCATCATTAAGATTATAGGACTCAAGAGCAGAGAGGGACCTTCAAGAAGCTCGATTTAAACCCCTTCATTTTACAAGTGAAATAAATGAGGCTCAGAGAAGGCAACTTGTTCTATGTCACACAGTTAGTAAAGGACACACCAGAATTCCAGAATTCAAATCTTGCTCTTCCACAATTTCATGCTATTAGTAGTACTAAGGCAGATTTCAACAACAAAAGTGCAAAGATTTGGTAGTACAAAAGTACTAGCAACAAAATGCATACAAAAATTTTTTTTATCATTTATTTTATTATTTTATATTATGTGCTATATTATTTCTTAGTCTCCTTAATCAAAGTATTTGTTTCAGCTCTGAAAGCAGCCTGACTTATCCACATCTCTGTTATGGGGCTCTGACTTTTATCTGAAAAACTAACCTGCTTGCTGAGAACTGTCCACTAGCTATCCCAACCCCCCAAGGCACTAAGTCTTCCAGGCACAAAGCAGAGCCTGGGAAACCATTCATGCACTCCTCCTCTTGGCTAACTTATCTGAGATCCTAAGACTGACAAGGCTAAATTAGGTCATAGCAGCTGCATAATATTAACTGAGGCAGAGACCGGGCCAGGGAAATCTCTGAGATGAAGGAAATTTCTCAAAGCCTAAATTGGATGACAGAGTGAGAATTTCTCTTTTTCTTTCTTTTCCTTGTTTTCACCCCCTTCTTTTAGCAATAGGCTCTTTTCTCCCTCCTTCTTAAAAAAAAATCAAGGTTAAGGGGGGAGGAAAAATTAACATCAATGAATGTGTTTTCTTCAACAAAATCCCATCCTTGTTAGTCTGTCCACAAAAGTTCATTAGTTGAATGAACTATTCTCAACAGACCTCATCTTTATTCCTCATTCCCCTCCCCCACATTTTCTTATTAACCTTTCAGGACAGAATTAAGTCTTTGTGATATTCAGTCCATCCATGGACCCTCACCCAGCCAAGGGAACTAGTGGGGGGACAGACCTTGTGGGCCACATTCCAATTCGGGGAGAGAGTGACAAGGAAGGATGGTCAACCACAGCCATCAGATGGGTCTGATGTCAGAATAGGCTTCATAACACAAATATGTTTAAAAAGAAGGGAAAGAAGAGGGGAGGGATAAGGGAGGGGAAAGTGGAAGGACCAGGTATTTGATGTTATGGAGTCAGCACTGTGGTAAGATTTAGAGCATGGACAGATGAGGAGGAAGAACAAAGAACAAAGTAGAGCAGCATCCCCAGAGCCTTAGATTGAGCCCCAGTGGGACTATTATTTGTGAAATATGGGTAGTATATTTTCTAACATTTTAAAATACATTTTATTAATATATTTATTTTTGCAGCACCTGAATTTCTCCCGTTACTCTTCCCTCTAGTCCTCTCAGAGACCCATCCTTTTTGTTTGGTTTTAATTTTTAATGCTCAGTTCCAAATCCTCTCTCTCTATTCATCCCCTCCTTCACCCATTGAAAAGGCAAGGAAGACAATACCCATTATACATATAGAATTGTGCAAAACCATTTCTACCATAACAATATTTTGTAGGTAAAAGCAAGAAATATAAAGTGAAATAAATGACAGTTTAATCTGCACTCAAGGCCACCAATTCTCTCTCTGGAAGTGGATTGCACTTTTCATTCCAAATCCTTTGAAACTGGCTTTGATCACTGTCTGGATCAGAAAAGTTAAGACTTTCACAATTCACCATCAATACAAAACTGCCGTTACTGTGTACGGTGTTCTCCTGGGTATGCTCACTTCACTTTGTATCAGTTCATAGAGGTCTTCTATGAATCATAGTTTAAAAAAAAATTAATCCCATTCCCTATATACATTCTGAAGGAACATTAATTCATTGAAATAGCTGTTAATTTTCTTTTATGGGTTTAAATACACTGTGAGGGATATTTAAATTTTCAGTGAACTTAAATTATGAATTTAGGTAAACTCATTTGTACATAAAAGTTTTCACACAAGTCCATTAGAGTCAAAACTTAAATTATTGAGTGGATAGAAAAAAGGCTCTATTTCCTAATTGAAATCTCCAAAGGAAAAAAAGATTAAAACTTATTTTTAGAATTTAATAAACATAATATCCCATTGCAAGAAATGCACCCATTTCTCACTTATTCAAAGATCTGTACATAGGGCCCAAACATTTATTTAAATAGCAATCTTTTATCAATTTCCTTCGACTCCAAGTGGCAGCTGGGGTAAGTGTAGATGGCATATTCAGAAACAGCAAAAGCTAATATCAGTTCAAATTGGTGCAGACACTGATTATTATCATAGGCTTTCAAAGATAGACATCTGCAAGGTCCTCATTAAGGCAGAATTCCTTAAAGCTTGAAATAGCAGCTGTGGGTTTTCTTCAGTTCTCCAAATAAAATATCTGATTTAACCACATAAACCTCAGAATATTATCTTATCTGTGGGAAATGAAACAAGTTTGGCTTTCCTATCTTTTACACTCAGAAGTTTTCTAATGTTAACATAAAATTTCCACAGAGGCCAAAGATCATTGAAGAGGGTATAATATATAAACATTCACACTGATCTGAAAATGGAGAGAGGGTAGGGAAAAAAGGATAAGAAAGTATTTTTAACTAAAATGGACTCTCTATAAAGATCAAGACATGAATCCAGTAAAATCAGCTTTATTTAGTTTCTCCAACAATGTTTTAATTTGTTTTTAAATCAAAGGTGAATTTTATTCTTGTTCCTGGTGAAAGGATAGAAAGATGAATGTGGGGTAAAAGAAGGAAGGAAAGTCTCAGTGATTTTTTTAACACATCTTAGCTTCATAGACTGGCTCTAGTAAGAGCCAAGCTTCTAAATTTAAATCCTGCCTTGTGAGACCTTGAGTAGTTACTTAGCCACTACAGACTTCACTTTACTCATGGGTAAAATTAGGGGTTTGAACCAGTTGGTCCATGGGGTCCTTTACCATTCTAAATCTATCATCCATGATTTTGTGATTCTCTGAAATGTCTATATTTTAAATGCTGCCTGCTAGTCCATTCATACAGAGAAGCTAAGAACTACAACTGATAGAGCATCAGGCCTGGAGTCAGGAAGACTCTTCTTCCTGAGTTCAAATCTAGTCTCAAACACTTCCTACCTAGGTGACCCAGACAAGTCATTTACACCTGTTTGTCTCAGTTTCCTCATGTATAAAATGAGTTGGAAAAAGACATAGTAAACCTCTCCAGAATCTTTGCCAAGGAAAATACCCAAAGGTGGTCATGAAGAGCTGGACACGACTAAACAAAGTCCATTCATGGTAGAACATCACAATAGGTTTAGAATGGAAAGAGGCTCGAGTTTTAGGCCAATTCCTTCATTTTTATCAAATACAGGCCCCAAGCCTCTCCTATACTTGGCCTCTCTTAGCTCTTCCACCAAAATGGGGCCAACTCACTATCCATCCCTTGGTAGCTATCAGCTGCATAATTCCTGCAGTAGTTTCTCTACTTAATATCCTAAATCTTACCTTTCCAGGTAGGTGAACGATTCATTTCCCTTTCAGAAGCAAATTTTAATGGATCTCATTGGCATGATTATAGCTGTAAGCTGTTGAAATGTTTTCCATAACACTCAAATAAAAGCAAAATGCAGTGACTTCTCAAGAAGCATCTAATTAAATTATATTAAAGGAGCATTTGAAAATGTTGACCTTCAGAGGAAAACATTTAGAAGAAACCTTTGGAACTCATTAAGAAGCATCTAGTTTATTCCATTCCTCCTAGAGAATTTCTAATATCAGGCTTTTCTAGAACTAAGATTTACTATTCATTAATCAGAAATGAATTAGTTCTATTAATTTGGATTTTTAAATTTCATTTATATATTGACTTCATGGGTTTTGTTTTTGTAAAAAAAATGAGTCAGAACAATTGGGAAATTCGTCAATATTTCAATGCTTAAAGAATCTAAGATTTTCATCCAGGAGGGCACACCTTCCACCCATCCAAGTTGTAGAACCCCATTCCTACCACAATCCTTTTTCATGAGCTGCTCATGAACTATGATCTACTGATTCACTTGCTCAGTATAGAGTCAGCACTAAACCTTTAAGGGCTTTATAAAAAATAAATAAATAAATAAAACTTGAGTTTTTATTTCTTAGTGACATAGCTAGGACTAGGAGCCTGGAACTCATGTCTCCTGATTTGTAGTACAGCAAGCACTCTGCTTCACTGCACAATATATCCATCATCAGCTTAGTTTCTCTTATACATGTACCATGTGCCCATTGCTCACACATAGCTCCCTTCCCAACAGATACAGAGGTCTCATCCATTTCCCAGGAAATCTAGAATACTGACAGATTTTATATGTATATATGGATGTTTAATCTACATTGTTAACATTTTATCCACTTTCTTTTTTCCTATTTATTTCCATTCTATTAATTCAATTCTATTATGTATGTTTGTTACATTTAAATAACCAGTAAAAGCCTTCCTCATTAGAAAAGGCATAGTTTAACAACAACAACAAAAAGGTATTTGTATATATAAAACAATGTCTTATTTCTATATATCAGTTCTTTTCCTGGAGGTGTACATACATGTCATTCTTCAAATGCTACTTCTGTTGCTGTATATATAATGTTCTTATGGTTCTCTTCATTTCACCTTTCAAAATTTTATGTAGATTTTTCCATGTTTGTTCCAAAATTAACTTGTTTTAATTTCTTATGGTGCTGTAGTATTCCATCACAATCATATACCACAAATTGTTTAGTCATTCCCCAACTAATGAGCATCCCTTCAATTTCTAGTTCCTTGCCACCACTAAGAGAGTTCCTATGAATATTTTAGAAGGGATAGGCTTTATTTCTTTTTCTTTGATCATCTTAGGAAATAAACCTAATAGTGATATTACTGGGTTAAAATGTGTACACAATTTTATAATTTTGAGCATAATTCCAGATTGTTCTCCAAAATGTTTGGGTCGGTTCACAGTTCCATCCTTAGTTTATTAATATTCCCATTTTTCCTTATCCCCTCAAACATTTGTTATTTTGTCTTTTAAGATAATATAAAATAGGGGGCAGCTGGGTAGCTCAGTGGATTGAGTTTCAGATCTAGAGATGGGAGGTCCTAGGTTCAAATCTGGTCTCAGACACTTCCCAGCTGTGTGACCCTGGGCAAGTCACTTAACCCCCATTGCCTAGCCCTTACCACTCTTCTGCCTTAGAACCAATACCAGTATTGATCCCAAGATGGAAGGTAAGGGTTTAAAAAAAAAGATAATATAAAATAAGTCACATAAGTAAGTTAGAAAAATTGGGAATAAATTAACTGTTAGATCTATGTGTAGGAGAAGAATTTATGAATGAGATAAAAAGGATTATGTATATAAAAAGGATGATTTTGAATGTATTAAGTTGAAAAGTTACATAACAAATAAATCTAATGTACAGTTGTTGAGGGGAAAAAATTACAAGTAGTTTCTCAGATAGAGATCTTAAATCTAAAATATATAGAGAACTTGATCAAATATGAAAGAATATGAACCATTCCCAAACTGATAAATGGTCAAAAGATATAAACAGTTTTTGGATGAAGAAATCAAAGCTATATACAACTATATGAAAATTGCTCTAAATCATTATTTATTAAAGAAATGCATATCAATGGAACTTTGGGCAAGTTACTTAGCCAAGAAAACTCCAAATGGGGTCACAAAGAGTTGGCTGTGACTGAACAAATTCCATTCATAGTAGAACATTACAATAGGTTTAAAGCTGGAAGAGACTCCAGGTATTGTCTAATCCCTTCAGCAAATCTCAGCAAATCAAAGCAACTCCAATTTGGCATCTCATACCTATCATATTGGCTAAAATACCCATAGGTTATAAAGTGAGTCCTTCTGTAATCTTACTCTAGAAAGATGAACTTTCTGGTTGCCCAATTTGGATTTGAATCTTCACTGAAACCTTTTTGGTTGGCTATTTTGATCTTCTTTTATAATAAATATTACTAGGAAATATCTTGGACCCATGATTTCATTTTAATGTAGTGAATTCCCAGGAAGGAAACTTCCTCTAGTAATATGTCCGCAATTGCTCTGAAACTTAGCATCCTGGAGGATTTTCCTAGGACGCTGACAGGTGACTGGCCTGGAGACACTGGAACAGTATGTATCAGAGGTAGCAAAACAATGATCCAGTACAATTCTGAGGGACGTAGGAGAAAGAACACTATACACACCCAGAGAAGGAACTGTGGAAACAGAAACACATTAGAAAAAATGTGTGATCGAACACATAATGTGATAGGGATATGACTGAGGTTTCGCTATTAAAGAATTGCGCTACTGCAGATATGAATAACACGGAAATAGGTTTGTTCTTGAACAATGTATAACCTAGGGGAAGTGCTTGTTGAATTCGGGAGGGGGAGGAAAGAGCGGGGAGAGGAGAGAAGGGATCATGAATCATGGAATCATGGGAAAATATTCTAAATTAAAAAAGGAGAAAGAAAGAAAGAAAGAAAGAAAGAAAGAAAGAAAGAAAGAAAGAAAGAAAGAAAGAAAGAAAGAAAGAAAGAAAGAAAGAAAGAAAGAAAGAAAGAAAGAAAGAAAGAAAGAAAGAAAGAAAGAAAGAAAGAAAGAGAGAGAGAAAGAAAGAGAGAGAGAGAGAGAGAGAAAGAAAGAGAGAGAGAGAAAGAAAGGAAGAAAGAGAAAGAGAGAAAGAAAGAAAGAAAGAAAGAAAGAAAGAAAGAAAGAAAGAAAGAAAGAAAGAAAGAAAGAAAGAAAGAAAGAAAGAAAGAAAGAAAGAGAAAGAAAGAGAGAGAGAGAGAAAGTAAGGAAGTAAGAAAGAAAGACAAATTCATGCACAAGACTGTCCATTTCATCCTGTTTCCTCTGGAACACAGAAGCTGTTTATCACCAAGAGAAACTAAAGTTATCCCCAATGCTATGCATTTTCAATGGACTTGAAAATGAATTTCAAGGTACATGGTTAATGATAAATGCCTAACTTATTACTTCAAAACACTTCTTTTATCACTGAAAACATTTGCTTGGGGGCCAGGAAGAAGAAAAAAAACATACTCCAGAAATACGACAAATAATAAAGCAAAAGCACTCTTATGGAATTCTTCATCCATGCCCCAGGCATTAGGTTAATAAAATATCAATCATGCTGCAATGAAATAGATTTTAGTTTTATGACAAATCTTGAAATTATTTAGAAAATATCCCAAAATGTCAGTTAGGGGATTCTGTTCAGTGAATTATAGCTCATTGTTCCACAATTTGTTTTATAAGGTATGAAATTAGATATACTAGGCCCATAATCATTACCATTTCCAAATGAACATTTACCTGGCAAGAGCCCAGATGAACAAACCTGATAAGTTCAGAGCTGAAAATGCATTTCTACCAGTAAATAATACCAAATTTAATCTGAAAGTTTGGGCGAACCCAAACCTGTCATCTGTTTCTACTTAACAGTATCAGAACAATAAAAGCACCTTTTTACAGGGAGGGTGGAGAATGAATGGAGTGGTTTCAGATATTTATGATCTACTACCCGAAACCTAGCTGCACAGGTAATCAGATAATAACTTTTTATAGAGGGTACTAAAAGAGCTCCTCCTTCACATGGAATAGTATACCCTAAACAGTAACACGGTCTGCCTAGAGATGGGCAGCTCTCTCCCATTTCAGCCTCGACCCTTTACCATTCCTATTAATACTACAAAGTGGGGATCGAGCCAAAGAAATCAGCTTTATTTCATGCTCAGAAGGTGACCCTTCTCTGATCATTTTCTCAGGAGGTTTTGTCAAAAGCCATGTTTCTGTCAATATCTTGAGGACAACGACTAGAATTATAAGATCTAGGTAAGATAAAAGTCTTTAGGACTATCTACCATAGTTTGCTTTAGAATGTACTTTCTTCACTTTATATCCTTCATGGATTTTTCTCTCATGTAAGAATTATGAGTCTTTTTTCATGGCATGATGATCAGGGAAATATGTATTGTATGATAATATATGCATGTATTGTATATTATATATGTATTATATGATGGTTATTACTTTATTTTATATATGTATTATATGATATTACATATAAAACCTGTATCATATTACCTGCCTTCTAGGGGAGACAGGAAGGGGGTGGGAGTGAGACAGAGATTTGAGGACATAATTAATGTAAGAATTTGCTTTTCTTGGATAAGCATGTTTATAATAATTTATTACATATTTATAAGAAATCATATGTAATAAATTATTTATAAGAAATCATATGTAATATATTGTTATGTTACATATTATAATATTATATATATATATAAAATAACAATAACTGTTAACTCAAAAAAAAAAAGAATGTACTTTACTTGGCCATTCCTGTGGGTTGCATTTTGTGCGTTCCAAGAAAATGTTTCTGTTGAATTGGTATTTATGAGAAAAAAAAAACTAGATCCCTTTTAAAAGTGAACTCTATTATCTAGATAGAAAGCTTCCTATGGCTGCTCCCTCACTGGCAATTTATTTTGAGTCAGGTACCCACCTACCTCATTTGTGTGGCTCAAATAAAACTAATCTTCCCTGAAAAGATGGTGATGCACATATATGTATAAATATCTGTATTAATGGCATATGGGTTTTTTTGTATATTAGATATATTTATATAGCTCTTTAAGGTTTGCAAAGAATTTGACAAATACAATCTCTTTTTTATTTTCCCAATAATCCCAGGAGGTAGACAGATGCTTTTATTTACCCATTTTATAGATGAGGAAACTAATCCAGAGAGTGATTAAGTGACTTGCCCAGGATTACATGGCTAGTAAGTATCTAATATTGTATTTGAACCCAAGTCTCCCTAACTCCCAAGTCTGATCCGATGCATTGCACAACCTAGCTAATGCTGTATGTTTACATATGAAAATACACACATGTACATATATGTACATATGTGCATAAAAAGACAGTGTATTATATATGTGCATATATTATATGTGCATATATCTGTGAACTTTCTCTATGCTCAGATTCTCAAGTCATTAGATGAAAATTAACTTGGTTGGAATCTCATTAACAATTTCACACAGCCTAAAAGAAACTCTTGTTGAGTCTTGCTTTGGGGGGTACTATAAGCAAATACAGCTTGTCCCAAAAGTCTTAGTGCATATTTAAATAAAGTTTTTAATAACAGCAGTACTAACACTTTGGGGACAACCTTTGCTACAACAGAAACTGGCGTTTTTTTAAGGTATCTAAGCTTAAAAGTCACACCAAGACTTTTGGAAACAATCTGTATTTCTTATACTCATAAAGAACTATAAAATCTTAAGAGATAGGCAGTTTATATAACCATCAAGCTCAGACTCTGAAAGGATATTCAAAAGGGAAATGTCCGTTTCTATAACTCATTCCTGAATAAGAAAAGAATCTCTGTTTCATTCATTTATTGGCTTAATACATGGATCCGAAAGTAACCAGAGACTTCTCTGGAGTGTCCTGAACAGGGCAGGAACGGGAAGCAGCACTCACAATGTTTGAGCTGATATTAAATTAAGAGTAGGGGGTTACTGATTTGGTGGAGAAATAGGCTCAATTTTTCCCAACAAGAATTTCATTTTATTCTCTGCCACAGCTGTGAAGAAATGTTTTGTTTCTGGCCCAATCTCTCAGTCCTCTCTCGTAGAGATTGCTTGTTCGTTTGTGGTGGGATTGGTGCCACAGGAAACGTAGAAGAGGTGGACATTTGGCTAAAGCCTCAGATTTTTTCCTTAGACTGAGCTGTCAGATATACGCATCTCCAAGATTCATTTTGCCATTCATTATCCTTGTCAACCAATATTTGTTAGGAGGCATAATAACTGTCCACGTATGGGAAGAGTTCTTATATATGAGGCATTAGATGTCATTAGGCTTGACCCTAGAAGATGGAACTAGATGCCCCCAATCAATTAAGTGTCTATTTAGTTCCTCATTTTTTGCTACTACAAAAAAATTGCTACTTGGAATATTTAAATGCACGAGACCTTATTTCTGTCTTTGACCTTGGGGGCATATGCCTAGCAGAGGGGTCTCAAGATCAAATAGTACAGATATTTTAATCAGTTCCTTAGCAAAATCCAAAATTGCTTTCAAGTATTTACAGTACTTCCAACAACTATTGGTATGCTTGTCATTTGACAGCCCCTCAAACTCTTATTATTGCCATCTTTTGTCATCTTTACCAATAAATTGGGTGTAAAATGAAATTTTGGTGTTGTTGATTAGTCTTTTTCTTCTCATTAGTGATTTGTAGCAATCTTCCATATGATTACTAACAGTTCACAATTCATTTGAGAATTATTTATTCCTATCTTTTGATCACTTGGTCATTGAGAGAAGAATTTATATTTTGGTTAGTTCTCAAAGTCTTGGATATTAGAACTTTACTAGCAATATCTAATGCAAAGATTTTTTTCCCCAGGTCACAGTTTCCCTTTATTTTATTTTATTTTATTTTTATTTTATTGTTTGCTAGTTGCTTTGATGTATCAGCACAAAAGCTTTTTAATTCCACATAAAATTATCTTTTATATTTTGGGATCACTTTTATTTGGGGGGAGAGGTTAAGAGCTTACTGCTAGTTATAGATATGAAATAATGCTTATTTAGCTTATTGTGGTTTATGGTATGAGATGATGAACTAAACCTAGTTTCACCTAAATTGTTTTACAGGGCAGCTGGGTAGCTCAGTGGATGGAGAGTCAGGCCTAGAGATGGGAGGTCTTAGATTCAAATCTGGCCTCAGACACTTCCCAGCTATGGGACCCTGGGCATGTCACTTGACCCCCAGTATTGATTCCAAGATGGAAGGTAAGATTTTGTAAAAAAATAATGATAATAAATAAATTGTTTTACACTTGTCCTAACAGTTCTTTTCAAATAAGTAATTCTTATCATGCAACTTATGTTCTTAGGTTTGTCAAATATGGGGTTATACAATACAATTATTTTCAATTCTTCCTTACCTAGTCTCCCCCAGGGATCTATTTAAAATCTTTTTAAAGCAATACAAAATATTTTTAATGATGACTTACATAAAATAACAATTGGAGGTCTAGAAGTGTTTTTCTTCTCCATCTGTTCAGATTTTTTAGTACTTTGAGATCATTAACCTTTGTTATTTTCCATATTCACTATTATTTTGTCCAGCTCTATAAAGTATCTTCTTTAGTGTCTTGGGATAGCACTAAGTGTATATATAAATTTAGCTGCCTATCATTTCTCTCATATTAGCATGGCTAGCCATTAGCAAACTTGTTACTTTTCAAAATGAGAAACATTTACATTTACATTTACTGTTTTAAATCTATTTTTCCTAACAATAACCCAAAAATTTTCCTTAAAAATCTGGTTCTGTCAAAAATTAAGTGACTGTGAATGACAAAATGATGGGGGAATTTGGTTGCAAAGATACAGAGTAGGTTTGGAGATTGGATAAAAACTATGCTGAAACATAGATTTATCTGTTTTAATTTGAATCTTTTGTCATTTTTAGAGATCAGAGTCTCTGAATGCTGATGCCAGTGTCAGAATCACAACACAGGCTGAGCTCCACAACACTGTGATGAGAATCAGTCTACTTTGTAAGAAACACTGTTGTAAGATATGAAAGCACAAGGACGCACGGGTAGAGGAAATTGAATGGGATGTATGGAGGAATGTCTGTTATTTATGTGCCATGAACTCTCATTTTATGTTCCCATAAATAGCTGGTCAGATACTGTCCTGTTTAATATCATAGGGCTTTTATAACATTTACCATCACAAAGTTAAGAAATCCATGATTGCTGTTTGCATGAAGATAAAAGCACCCTACCACAGCTTCCCAGATTTAAAGTCAGAGGACTCAGTGTGGTTATTTTCACCTCATTTCTTTCCTTCCTACATTAATGGAAACTTTAGGAAAAAGCAAAACTTTTATCAAGAGCAGAAACTGTAAAGAAGAGAAGGCAGAACTAGGGGCACAATATAGATCATTTAAATAATATTTTGTATAAATACATATTTTAAATATTAGAAAAAGGCAATCTCCATGACATAGTAGTATTCTGTTTTTAGTAAGCCATTGACACAGGAATTAATTCTTAACCTAAGACACATATTTTATCTTAGTTCTGATTTTTGCATCTCCTCAAAACAAAATAATGATTAATTTCTCTCACTTCATCTTTGAAGGTTAGCAAACACTTTTCTGTGAGGTCTAGAGAATGGATGGTCCTTTGATGGTCATTGTTACCACCATTCTAACTACTAAATTATTTCTTTCAGCAAAATGCAGGGCTAGTGGCACCCTGTCTCTTTAGCAATCCTCTATTGGTATGTATATTTACATAACTATAAATACACGTTTTGCATGTGTGCATACCAACTCCTTCATTCTCTATTTGGGGAATATCTTCCAAACCTATGTTTCTCTGACTTCTGTAGCAAAGGTCTAGGTTGTCTGTCTTATGATTAAAGGACAACGTATTACATTTCTTGCAGAATCAGTTTTATATCTCTACAGCTGGCTCAGGTTCAAGCCCATAGACACTGAGCCTACATTAGAAAATACATAGTGCAAATTCAAATAATGTACAACGTAGGGTTTCTCAGTAAGGTAATGATAACTCTTTCCCCTGAAAACATAAATAAAGGGCAAAAATTTCTACATTCAAAGCAGTTGTTAAAGAGATTTTCAGGGGTGGCAGAGATAGGAAGATCGTTCTGGCCACTAAGATAGAGAGAGAAACTAAGTTTTCCCCTCCACTCCCTCCTAGGGTCAGAGAATTTTAGAACTTAGGTGACTACCAACGAGAGGCCTTAGGTCCACTAACTCTTTCCTGGCTCAGGATGCATTCCCACAGTCCCTAAGAGTGCTGCAACACTCTATACATAGGGAGACTTCATCTGTCTTTCCTACAGTGTATCTAGGAGATGTGGCAAAAATCTAGAACTCCTTGTCATGTTTCTCTAACACTTTATAGGAATATTTATGCAAAAAAGAAGTCATAAAAAAATTCAAGGAGGTGAATGTCATGTAAATTAGGTGACAATATGCAAACTAATTTGCATATCGAGTCTGGGTTCCTTTTTTTTTAAGAACTTTATATCACTGCTATGGTTCCTTTTCTTTAACATCCTTCTCATCATCCTAGTCCAATCAAGGAAGCAGCCACACAAAACCTATCACTGCCCCCATCTCCTTTTAGGTTCTTTTGTAAGTCTCCAGAAACCTGAGCATCTGAGCTAACCACCATAACTTTTTAGGCTTTTTGGAAGTGCTTTCATACTGCTTTGCTTTTGTGCCCTAGTCAAGAAAATCTAGTTTTATGGGGCATCTGGGTGATTCAGGAGATTGAGGGCCCAGCCTGGGAGGTCCTGGGTTCAAATCTGATCTCAGATACTTCCTAGCTGTGTGACCCAGGACAAGTCATTTAACCCCCATTGCCTAGCCATTACCATTCTTCTATCTTACAACCATTATTGTTTAAAGGGGAAGAAAAGGAAGAGAATCTAGTTTAGGAAAAGAGTGGTGAGGAGGTGCCTTTTTTTCTCTTTCTTTAGGCTTAGCCTTTTTCCCATGATGTCATATGCCTTAAAGTCTTCAATTTCCTATTGGTTAAATCATTTCTTTTTCTTTCTTTAAGATGTGTTTTAATGACAGCTTTGGTTGCTGATTGCCTTAATATAGCCGAATCTCAGCTTCCTCATAAGTCAAATGACGGAGTTGGATAATATGATCACTAAGATTCTTCCCAATTCCAAACCTATAAGTGGAAGGTTCAGTGAAACTATTTAGTCTCTTTGTTATAATAAGCACAATCAAACCAGACTGGGTAAGTGAAATGAAGATCTTTTCTTCCTGCAAAACTTTATATCAATGAACTCACATCCTGGGATATATTTAAACCAGCCAAAGAGAAAAAAAATAGCAAGTCAAAGATTAGCCTCCAAGAAGCCTAAATTAAAAATTATGCACATACCTACCTGTATAGGAAATCTATCTATCATATCCTGTAAGTGGTCATCTGTAAGT
This sequence comes from Monodelphis domestica, assembly GCF_027887165.1. NCBI lineage: Eukaryota > Metazoa > Chordata > Mammalia > Didelphimorphia > Didelphidae > Monodelphis > Monodelphis domestica. The sequence goes on from NC_077230.1 coordinate 314,025,308, forward strand.
ACTTTACTTGAGATCTTATAGAAAGTGCAATAGAAGGAACTTAGGAATTAGCTGAGATCCATGTGGGTCATCAGCTGAAATTTCTTCTTTAAATAAAAATTACTAAACAAGAGAACCTAGCTAGATCTTGATTAGCTGAACAACAAATCTCATGAAGTGACGCATTATTTGAATTTGCACTGTATATTTCCTTTGCTCTAGAACCAATGATCAAAGTTTCCACAATTCCAACAAATAGTGTGATTTTAGTACATGCGATCACTTTATCTCATCCATTAGTCACACTAATTTGTACCTAGCTATCATCCTGGTGTGTTTCTTCTCTGCTACTTTGTGATGTGTACAAACATTATTTCACCTTAGCATACATTTTTCTGAAGGGCAAAGATCCTTAGCATGTAGACACTGTATGTTCAAGCATAGCATGGATGCTCGATAAGCATCATAACAATAATTAGGTCTAGGGGAAACTCCTAAAAAACTGCTAACATCTGTGAGAGCACATCTGCTCAGAAGTCAGTGAATTGACTGGAGGACGGATTAGTGTCAATATGGTATTTAATGACAGATGATTATTATCTAAATATTCAAATCACTAAGGTAAAATAAAATTGATAAGTGTCTACTGGAGGGGCCTCACATTTCATGAAAATTCAAAGTTTTGATTTATTTTTGAAATTTGTTTGCAGAGAAAATTCTCATTTATGCCCTTTTGAAATTACTTATTGTAAAGAATTTTATCAAATAAGACAATATATCTAAAGTGCTTTGCAAACCTTAAGTTACTAGGTAAATTATTATTATTAATATCTACAATGTACACACACATTGAATATTCATATATTTTTAAATTATTATGTTATAATCATATATAATTTGGTTGAACAATTGTAAAAAATGATAATGCACCATCATTATATTTTCATCAATGAAGGATTCTGCTCCAAACTCTGTTTACATACATTTTTTTCCTAAGAATCTGAGAAACAGATTGAAACTACCATTTTAATCATTTAAGTATCCAGTTAAAAGTGTCTGATTTGTTTTGTTTTTTTTTAAAGCTCCCATTTTATTGCCAAATTGGGTAGTAAATTTCTCCTTCTCTCATAATTAAATTATTAATCTTTTCCATATGCATGATAGCAAAATAGCTTCCTTCTTTACGGTTTCAGCTTACTATTATAAGATCTAGATTCCTTGCCCAACAGGTTTAAAATTGATTTTATAAGGGAAGCATGAACACTCAACCAAATAAAAACTCATTTGTTGAAAATTATCAACAAATGAACAGTGAAGCCAATGAATTCTTAAACTATTAAAGAGTGCATCTAAAAAAGGAAAATGGGAAACTTGATAAAAAATATTTAAGGCAAGTTACTCCAACAAAGTCCTTCATCTCTCAAATTTATAGAGCACTGAGACAATTAAAAAAAAAAAGTCATTTTCCAGATGCTCAAAGGACATGATCAGGTAGTTTTCAGAGGAAGAAGTTAACTCTTTTCAATAGGTAAATTTAAAAAATGATCTAAATCAATGCTAATTAAAGAATTACAAATTAAAATAATTTTGAGATACCACCTTCACTCCTATTAGATGGGTTAATATGACGAGAAGGAAAAATTACAAATGCTAGAGAAGATGTGGCAAAATTAGGGCCCTAATACCCTTCTGGTGGATTTGCCAGTCTATAATAGAAAATGTAATCTGTATGGAACTATTACTGGTTGTGGTGACTGGATACTTTGGCAGGCTAAATAGCTGCTACTAGGGGACACCTGAGTGCTGCCTATTTAAAATGGGGACAGATGTACTTTGAGAGATACTGAGAGATGCTGCTTGAGATAGAGAGATGCTGCTACAGGGGAATGCTCTGAGGTTTGCCTACTGATCTCTACTGATGACTAGTAGATCAATATACTTCCTAACCTCCTCCTCCCTTCACTCCCTCCCTTCTTCCACCCTCTTCCTCCCAGTTTCTTCTGAAACTTGTGGCTTCGCCCCTCCTCCCTGAGTGGACTATGATATTTATGAGGAAAAACTTCTTCCTTTCTTTTCTCAGGTAAGGGGTTTATTGGGATAACAGGACAAGGAAACTGAGGTGAGAGGGATGAGGGTTTCCCTAATCTAAAATGAAGATTATGAGGGTTTGGGAAGTCACAGCTGTGACAGGGGGACAGTCAGAGAGATGGAGAATAACTATTAAGTCTTCTTTTTCTCCACCAAGAACCACCAAGGTCTCTCAGCCTAACTCCAGAAGCCCCAACCCCACACCCCACAAGGGTCCTTCAGCCAGAGACAGAAGCTAATAGGATCAGTTCAGCTTCTTCCCTTTTCAGCCAGGCTTGCCTCCCTTGGTCAGTAAAACCCAGAGCCAAAATCCCAGTTTTTCTCTCCTTTCTTGGTCAGTCACCCCCAGAGAGAGAATCAAAGTCCCAGTTTCTCTCCCTGATCAGCTTCCTCCTGGGAACATTCCGTTTGGAACCTTCTCCTTGATTTTGTAGATCAGATCCCTAGCTTTGTTTGCATGCCTGGCTTGTCCTGCAAATCCTCCCTTTCTTTATGCCTCTTCCACAAGTCCAACCTTTCTGGAGAAAAATTTGGAACTCTATGTACAAGGCTATAAAATTGTGCATACCCTCTTATCCAGCGACACCACAAGTAGGACTCTTACCTCAAATAGATCAAACAAAAAGGAAAAGAACCTAATTGTACAAAAATATTTATAGCAGTTCTTTTTATGGTGGCAAAGAATTAGAAATCAAAAGGATGCCTATCAACTGGGGATTGGCTGAACAAGTTGTGGCATATGACTGTGATGGAATGCTATTGTTCTGTAAAAAAATGAAGAACAGAATGGTTTTCGAAAAACCTGGAAAGGTTTATGTGAACTAATGCAAAGTGAAGTGAGCAGAGCCAGAGGAACAACATACACCGTAATAGCAATATTGGAAGAATGATATAACGATCAAAGACTTAACTATTCTGATCAAGACAATGATCCAAAACAACTCCAAAGGACCCATGATGAAAAATATTATCATATCCAGGGAGAAGACTGATGAACTCTGTGTGCAAATTATTTCTTCCTCTTTGAAAACTTTTCTTGTTTTTTTTTTTATGTGTTCTTTTGCAGCATAGCTAATATGGAAACATTTTGAATGACTTCAGATGTATAATCAATATTAATTGCTTGTCTTCTTAAGTATGGGAGAGTGGTAGGAAAGGAGAGAATTTAGAACTCAACATTTTAAAAATAAATGTTTAAAAATTTTATTTGTAATTTAGAAATAGTTAATGAAATAAAAATATGATGAAAGAAGAAAAGTATATCTGAAGAGATATATGAATAAATTATGTTAATATGTGTTATATTTTTATTGATGAGTGATTATATTATTAATTAATGAATACATTGTATTATTAATTAATGAATAGATTATATTATCAATTAATGAATAGATTATGTTATTACTTCAGTTTCCTAAGTCAGGATATTTTTTTCAAAGACTGACCTTACATTTGATATCAGCCACAAATTAAAGCTATAAACATGGATATGTATGGCCTAACAAGCCATTAAAAAAAAAAAGGAAAATTTCATGTCTCAGGGTTTTTTTAATTTTATTTTCATTGAAAAGACCCCCCCAAAAGGCAACAACAACAACAAAAAACCATTTTTCTCTTTCAAGAGATATTTCCCACTAACCTACAACACTAAGATTAATTTACTCTTTATTACATTCCGTCTCTATATTTATGTATTGAATTCATATGTTAAATCATCATTTTGTACTCTTTACTTTCTAATATATTTTCCTTTTTCCCTGAAGCAGACCTTAGAACTTTTCTCTTATTTCATTTGTCGCTTCTCCTACAATACCTCCTGGCAGTCAACAAACAATTTTTTTTTTGTTTTTTAACAAAAAACTTTAACTTTAATCAAGGCATTGATACCAATAATTAGTTCCAAGGAAGAAGAGTGCTAGGCAATGGGGGTTAAGTGACTTGCCCAGGGCCACACAGCTAGGAAGTGTCTGAGGCCACATTTGAACCATCTCCAGACCTGGCTCCATCTTTTAAATCACCTAACTAGTCTTCATAAACAGTTGTTAATGACTTAATAATTAAATGTTTTGTTAGTTCATTCCCCTCACATACACGCACACACACATATCTGGTCATATTTGTTTTTATCCTTTGATTAAAAATATTTTAAATTGTCAATATCCAAAAGTCTTGAGGTGTTTAGATAAATAATAATAGCATACATCTACAAAATGCTTTCATGTTTACACTCCTTATCCAGTCTGCTCAATACCACTCAGCATCTGGAGACTATGACTAAATGAAGGCAGGAATAAAAAAAAAAAACATTTGTTAGGTGCTTTCTCTATGCCAAGCTTTAGGCTAAGCACTGGAAACTCAAATACAAAAGGAAAGACGAAATTGGAAAATGGGGGTCAAGGAAGGAGTTTTTTGAATTAGAAAATTAATGGGACAGAGATTAGAGCTTCAGTAAAGTCGACGATGGAAGCATCCTTTCCAGGCACAATAGGAGTCCTGATTTCATTAGGAGTCCAGAACTGAAAGAGGATCCCAGAGAAGGTATGAGTGGAAAAAACAAGGAATTTAACAGGAAAGTGGGGGGGGGGGAGTAGACAGAGAGTAAAGTGAGGACTGCCCAGGGAGGGCTTCACAATTATTTCCTCATTTCATCCCCAGTCCTAGGAGGGAGGGGCTATCATTGTCCCCATTTTACAAAGGAAGAAAAGGAGGTAAACAAGAGTTAAGCAATTTACTCAGGCACACAACTAGTAATGGTCTGAGACTGAATTTGAACCCAGGTCTTCCTGACTCCAGACCCCGCACTCTTTCTACTCTACTACCTGTCACTAGTTACTGGGATGAAGGCTAAGGACCAGGCTGGGAGTTCAAAGTATGACTGAATGATGCTCTTATTTATGAAGGAATTCATAAAAGAAAAAAGGACTAAGGGATTAATGGAACAGTAAAGACTGTGGAAAACAGGGAATTTCAAACATCAATGAAACAATACTTTGTATTTATAGTCATTTGTTTCATGCATTTTACTGAAATGGGGCTTTCTGCTGAGTTTCCACGAATTAGTAACAATAAATACAAAATAGCAATTATTATAATCTTTCCCCTTCTTGATGAATGGCAAAGATCCATTTTTTCATTAACTTAAAATTAGTAAACGTTTCTTTTAATGCTTCCAAATATGGAGGAATGGAAATGAGCTAAATATACCTTAGTCTATGCCATTGTACCCTGTAGGCTCAGGTTGTCGATTTCATCCTGGTTCCCCTTCTCCGCACGTTCCCCAGCTCACCTATCTCCTTTCCAGCTTACGGCCCCTAGAACTGAACCGCTCCAGCCGAGGTCCGCCTCCAACAGAGCAGGAGGAGAGCTCCCGCCCTCCCCATTCGGGACCTAAGCTTCTGGCAGCCAGGAACACAGCAGCCTTTTGCCCTTCCACGTCGCCCTGCTGGCTCGGGTTGTCGCCTTCTTGAAGCGTCTCTTCAGGGACTTCTAGGATCCCGGCCGTTACTCCCTGCCTACACTGGGCTCCTCTCCTGCCTCTAACCGCCTATCCATGGCTGTTACTGAAGGATCATTCCTAGTCTGTGCAGTCTCTAGATTTCAAAAAGGTCTTGTATTAAAGGATTCCCTGATCCCATCTAGGGGCAGCGTGCCCAGGGCATCCCTCCCTTTGGCTGACTATAGTATATATATATATATATATATATATATATATTCACATATATATGGTTGACATATATAATTTACTATATAATGTATAGCTATATAATTTATAGATCATATATAATAAATATATATTTACTATATATTTTGTTGACTAATATATATCATTGACTAAATATTCTTGACTAACATATAGATGACTATATATTGTTTTTGTTTTTTTTAAACTCTTACCTTCTGTCTTAGAATCAATGCTTTATTTTGGTTCCAAGGCAGAAGAGTGGTAAGGGCTAGGCAATGAGGTTAAATGACTTGCCCAGGGTCACACAGCTAGGAAGTATATGAGGCCAGATTTGAACCTAGGACTTCCTGTCTCTAGGCCTGGCTCTCAATCCACTGAGCAACCCAGCTGCCCCCATAACTATATAGTCTTGAATAATATATATAATTGACTATGTATTGTTGACTTATATATAATTGACTATATATAGATGAATATATATAGTTGACTAATATATAGAGATGACTAGTGTTGACTAACATATTTAGTTGACTATATATATATTGTTGACTGATGTATGTCATATATATATACATATATATAGTTAGCTATATATTATTGACTGTATACATAGTTGACTAATATATATAGATGACTATAGTGTTGACTAACATATTTAGTTGACTATATATATTGTTGACTGATGTATATCATATATATATATACATATATATATATATAGTTAGCTATATATAATTGATTACATACATAGTTGACTAATATATGGCCTTGGCATCCCTAGTTGGCTGATCAAGCTCCTCAGTGCCTGCTTCAGTCCCCTTCTTGGCTTTGAAACACATCATTCTCATCTGCCCATTCCATCAATGGATATCTTCACATGCTTGGGATAGCTGTCCCAAGTCATCGATGGGTTTGAGGTCTGTTGGTTACCCTTCATCTGATTTTAGCCTGCTGGCTGAGAACATTTTACTGGGGTGTGACTGCTCTACATTCTACAGCTTCTCGGAGCCACAATTGGAAGTTGCATGAAAGATGGACACCAAGGCCCTGGAAAGGGCTGAGCAAGCCTCACACCATCACCAAGGGTGATTTGTTCCCATATCTTTTGTAAAGAAATTATATTGCAAACTGAGACAATTCATAAGGGGTATGATTGAATATTTGTGTAACCCAAAATATAGTTTTTACAAATTTACATGGTAGAGTAGACTTATGAGTCAGAAGCTCTGAGTTCAAATATTGGCTTTTCTATATACTAATTTGTGAGATTAGGGAAAAATATTTCATTTCTCTGTGCTTTGATTACCTCATCTATAAAAATATTTATTTCTCAGGAACTAGGTCCCTCTCTTCCAACTATGAGCCTATAAACCTACAGGGCCATAGGAAGGTATCATTGCTTTCTTACCTGCCATTTATCTAGCTGCCTTCCATGAATGTCTGGGAATAACTACAGGTCTTGCCAAAGTTTGTAGCCCCTTGTCTCTCTTTACTTCTTATTCTAGTGATGATAGAATCATGGAATTTTAGGCACATGTGCCAGAAAGGAGAGCAGAAGAGGCAGAAAATTAATGTATTGCAAACTGGAGTAAGCCTGTTGTGGTGGAAAGAGCATTTGACTTGGAATTGGAAGGGAAGTTCAAGTCTGTCACATAATTGATAGATAGATAGATAGATAGATAGATAGATAGATAGATAGATAGATAGATAGCAAGATGGAGAGAGAGATAGATGGGCAGGAGGAGAAAGATGGAGAGAGATATGGATGGATGGATAGATGGATAGATGGATGGATAGATGGATAGATATCGAGATGGAGAGAGATAAATGGGGAGAAGGAGAGAGAAAGAGAGAGTGGGAGGGAAGGAAAGAGGAAGGGAGGGAGGGAAAGATAGATGGATAGATAGATGGAGAGATGGATGGATAGATAGATAGGTGTATAGACAGATGATATAGATACATTAAAAGATATAGATAGATGATAGATGGAAAAATGATAGATATAGATGATAGATTAAAAGATGAAAGAGAGAGGGAGAAAGAAAGGGAAAGAAAGGAAGGAAGGAAGGAAGGAAGGAAGGAAGGAAGGAAGGAAGGAAGGAAGGAAGGAAGGAAGGAAGGAAGGAAGGAAGGAAGGAAGGAAGGAAGGAAGGAAGGAAGGAAGGAAGGAAGGAAGGAAGGAAGGAAGGGAAAGAAAGAAAGAAAGAAAGAAAGAAAGAAAGAAAGAAAGAAAGAAAGAAAGAAAGAAAGAAAGAAAGAAAGAAAGAAAGAAAGAAAGAAAGAAAGAAAGAAAGAAAGAAAGAAAGAAAGAAAGAAAGAAAGAAAGAAAGAAAGAAAGAAAGAAAGAAGAAAGAAAGAAAGAAAGAAAGAAAGAAAGAAAGAAAGAAAGAAAGAAAGAAAGAAAGATGGACAGACTGACAGGTAATAAACATAGATGACAGACTGAAAGAAGATAGATGAAAGATTCAGATAAAAGATACAGATGGAAAAATGAAAGATATAGAAACTGAAATATGATGTTGATAGAGGTATAGACAGATAGATTAGATAGAGCATTTGTTAAACACTTACAATGTTGCAGACACTTTGCTAAGTACTAGAGACACAAAAATTAGCAGGAAGTACAGTCCTTGCTCTCAGAGAGTTACATTCTAATAGGGGAAACCAAGCCGTAAAAGGGAGCTTGAAAGTAAGCTAGACAACCCCAGGCATGTTGGGTATGGTTATAGAAAATGGCAATGAAACTTGATTCCTAGCAAGATAAGGAAATTACCTACTAAAACATGGCAACTTGGAGGCAGAGTCCAAGGTTGGGGGAAATGGGAGGAAAAGAGAGATAAGGATAAGGACTGGAGTACAGGTAGATGGGAAGAGACAATGGGCTAATTCTTTTATTTTCTGCCAGCCTTAGTTTACTGAGCTATGAATTAAATTGGTTAGATTAAATGATCTCTGCAATCTCTGACAACTCTAATACTCTATCTCTCTCCAAATTTGACTGTAACACCATGGTAGGTAGAACAGGAAGTAAGACCACCGTCAGTTTAATCACCTTATACACTATTGGTCAGGATGAAGTTTTTTCAGCTCTGTGAACTCGGAAGCAAATGCTTTTCAAAATACTTACCAGGTGAAACATTAAGGAAAAAAAAAATATGCTTCAGAGAATCATTGACTCATCTGCAGAAGTCTTCAGGGATCGGTAGTTAGCTAGCACTCACTTGCCATAATTTACTTAACAGCCTTTCCAAATATTATATTAAACTTCGGCCTCACTATATATTTGGTACATTGCTACAAATATAATTGCTACAGATGCCAGAAGAAATTGTAGTCTATGCAAAATGAACTAGCATTATGGAAGCTCCATATCCTTGAAACAGTCCTGCTACCTCAAAAGACATAGAAGTTTGTTTGAAATGGAAACAGCTCTCTCCAAAGTAGGTCTTCAAAGCTGACAAAGTGCCATAGAACAGCTTTAAATTTAGGTCTTTCTCTATGGTACTTTAAGAATAACAGATGGATCTACATCATTAGCATTTCATTTGCATTTTCTATCCATAAGAAAAAAGGCAGCTAATAATCTCAGAAGAAAAATTACAAAGCTTTCATGCACAATATTATTATTGTTCTTACTTGGAATTTGTATGCATCGTCTTCTTTATAATAACTATTGCTCCCAATTCCTTTCAGAGAGATAAGCCATATATACTTGACAAATGAAGAAACAAAGGAGTTTGATGGCTTTTTCTGGATCCCATAGATGGTGGGAGGCAGTAAGAGGTAGAAACTAGACTTTCGATGCCTTGCTTTGTTGACAAGGAAGCAAATGTGGGACTTGGGAACAGATACAAGACAGCTAAAGCAATTATCTCCTATGTAATATGTACAATATATTGCCATAATAATAGTGGTCAACATTTGTAATTATGTTTTAAGGTTTAGAAAAGCATCACAAATATCTCATTCATCTTCACAGAAACCTTAGGCAGTAGGTGCTATACATGTCTTTCATTGTCCTCTCTATGTACTAAAACATTTAGCATTAAGCATCTATTTATACACACTTGACTTATGTACACTCATCCCACAGTAATAGTCACCAAGATTATCACTACCATTGGGGTTTCTCAAAATCTACTGATTGTTGTCTTCCATGACTTCCGCTCCCCATTCGTCCTCTCCACTTGGCACCTCACCCCACGGAGAGTTGGGGCTAAGAACTTTGATAGCAGAGAAAAGATACAGGAAGGCAAGTATCTAAAACCCACTGGTCCAATCCCTAAAGCAGCTGAGAGACAGGAACAGCCGTGGTCTTCTCAGCTGTGCGCCAAAGTCTGTGCTAGTTCTTAACTTCTAAGCCAAAGATCTCATTTTACCCCAGAGTCTTTTCCTTATCCTAGTTCTTGTGGCAAAGAAATGACTGATTTTCCTCAAAAATGTAGGAGAAAGGATGAAGCAGAGTTTAAAGAGGATAACGCCATGTCTAGTTGCAGATTGGTCATCACCCCCTCTCTATCAGCTGCTGAATCACAATTTTCAACCCAAATTCAAAAGGAACAAAAGGATGTTGTATTTCCTTACAAATTACTAAAATCCCATCATTTCTCTCATTAACTAATGAGTTTTAATAGCCTAACATTTTGCTTTTTAAAAATTGGAAAAATCCATTTCCCATAGGCTTTCCCTTCCTTCCTCTTTCTCTTTCCCTTCTTTTCTTCTCCTCAGGTTCTCTTCTTCCTTTTTTATCTTAGAGCCATGTTCTACCTCCTCCATCTCCACCTCCACCTCCACCTCCATCTCTCTCTCTCCCTCTCTCTCTCTGTCTCTCATTGCTTTCTTCTCTTTCTCTTTTCTCTTTTCCTCTTTCCTTCTCTTGTAATCTTTATTCTCTCATTTCTATTCTTTTTTTCTCTCTCCTTTCTCTTTCTCCCTCTCTCTCTTCCCTCCCTCTCTCTCCTTCTCTCTTTCTGAGTAGAAGTTCCTGATTTTCTGCCAAGAAAATGGAACTTTGAACTCAATTTCCAATAAGTAATGTTGTAAATGAGGGACTGGTTTTCTAGAACTCTTCCTCAAAGACAATAAGGGTTCATTAGGCTTTTGTAGCCTGCACTAGAAACTAATAACCTCATATTGTTTCTACACAAAAATGTGTTCTGAGTTGAAAACCCACAAAATGAACTTTTGTAATTGGGCAGTGACTATGTCAGATCTTTTACATGAATTGATCAGACAGAAATTAAGATGATCTGAATCAGGGGTAGATAACTTGAGAGATGTGATGTTGACACCACTGTGCTAAGGAATTCCACACATCACATAAATGTTGTGATGTGAAAGTAAGAATTGGCAGTATATATATTCAAAGTTTCTATCTACTGTTAAACCAAATATTTAATAGATAGTTGCTAAACTGACGTGTGATAGTAGTTTTGTGGTAACAGTTCTCAGCTTATTTTAAATATGGAAAAGGCATTTTAAAAAGTTATTGAAAATATACAAATAGTTACTTATTATGAATCTTTGTTGTTTTTATTTAGGCCAATACACATAAGGGAAATACAAACATGAATTGAAGTAATCTTGTAAGGGATTGTTTCTCAAAGAGTTGGCTGGGAATGCTTGACATCAAGTAAGGGATCAGCAAAACCATAATTATTATTATTAATTAATTAAATTTATTTATCTATTACATTAAAATATCCAAGTTAACTCCTGTCCTCCCTATGCTTCCTCCTATTAGAGAAGGCATTATTTTACCCAAAAAACCCGAAAAGGAATTCACAATAAGGAAAACTTAGAAAGAATTTGATCAATTGGGATCTGGCAAAATAAAAAATGAGCAGATGATCTGAAATCCATATGATTTGGGAATGAATATTCCCAATGCTTTCACTTGCATAGAAACAAACCCCACCATGTGTCTATGGAGAATGGAATATTTTCCTAGTTTGAATCTTTGGAAGAGCCCAAGAAAGAGCTGGTGAGCTCACAGTGGGGAAAAAGCTGAAAGTGCTAAAACAAATGCATAAAATATTTGTTGCTACACACAAGCGAGATCATTTGGAGACTAACCAACTAGTAGTTATGGTGACAAATGATGATCAAGTCTTAATCACAATACTAGGGCATCCTTAACTAGAATATCATCAAAATATACTTGAATGGGGAGTACCACAAAAGCAACTAATTTAAAATTAGACTACTTGGAAAGTTGCAGTAAGCTTTTCAGGAAACCAGAAAAGACTACTATGGGAAATTAAAGCTTCTGGGGTCCAGTTGTACATTCTGATGATGTTCATTGGTTTCATAAAATGAAAAGAGTCATGACACTCAGAAAGCTAACTAGGTGGGATAGAGTGTTGCCATCTCTCTATGCCTCAGTTTTCTCAATTTAAAATAAAAAAAAAGGTGTGGCAGGGTGGGAATAATAATAGCCCTTATGTCCTAGGATTTTTGTCTGGATAAAATAAAATAATATTTGTAAAGCGTGTGGCAAACTTTAACGTGCTATATAAGTGCTAGCTATTTTAATGTCTATTATATTATTAGCTGTTTCACAACATTTGGCCTAAATTTTCTTCCTGAGAAAAGGCAGCTATTGAAAAAGTAATAAAATACTTGATGAAGTTCCTGTCTCTTTTCTACATTAGATTTATTTACTGAACCCTCATCCCCTCAGAAGGCATGAGAAGGCATCATTAAAACTGAATAAAGGCTGGAAACTCCAAGCAAAAAACTACTTTTGTGATTTGGATTCCAATGCTATCAGAATATCTTTAAATCTGGTGGATCTCTATATATTTCCACAGAGTGTGAGACCCAGTTTTTACTGGTTGACTCTATGCCAAACTTAATGATTTTGATATGGTCTTTGATTTTCTTCTCTACTTCTGCCTAAGGACATGGCACCATCTTATAGAGTCACTCACCTTGCTTGGTCCCAGAAATAGATTGAAGTTATAGAGAAGCAGCTTTGGAATAGAAGTAAAAACATATTTAATTAAAATTTATATAGAAGATAAATATGTAAATATATAAAATATAAAAATAAAATAAAACTTATTTATATATAATAACTATGTAAAAATAAAGAGATGGCATGGTGGCTTAGTGGATAGTGTTGGACCTGGAATCAAGAAGATGGGAGTTCAAATCTGGCCTCAGATGAGTCCTAATTGTGTGAACCAAGGAAAACCCCTGGAGAAGAAAATGGCAAATCACTCCAGTGTTCTTGCCAAGATGGCTTTGTTTCAAAGGGTCATGAAGGGCAAAACTTTTGGTACACAGGCAGAGTCAAGTTGATATAGAGGCAGCAAAAGTTCAGACCTCTGAAAACCCTTCCTCACCAATTAAAAACCAAATGCTCCTAGGGAACTGAAAACCAAATCTAACATCAGGACAGAGCTAAGGAACCCTCCTGCTAGACTCAACTTAAAAGGTAAACCCCAAAAAGCCTGAATTAGAGAACACTCAGGTTGAAGGGAAAGGAAGAAGGAAGGTCCCAGAACCCCTCCCCTATAGACTACTCTGAGAGCCTTGCTAAACTCCAAGGGTGAAGGCTGACAGAAAAGCCCAAATCCACAGATCCAGCACATAATGAGAACAGCAAGACTACAAGGTGGGGGGGGGGGAGGGAGAAGGGGCAAATATGAGCAAACAACAGAAAAAGAAAAATGAAATTACAATAGACAGCTTCTATCCAGGCAATGAACAAAGAGCAAATGTAACAAAGAAGGATGAAGAAATACCAAGCAAAAACAGAAACTCCAGCAAATTGGACAGGCTTTGGAAGAATTCAAAATACAATTCATAACACAATTAAGAGAGGCTGACAACTGGAAAAAGAACTTAAAAAGCAAGATAAGTCATCTGGAAACAGAGACACTTGAACTAAAACAAGAAAATAGTGTCTTGAAAGCCAAAATCAACCAGCTTGAAAATGAGGCAAAGGAGATGAAAGATGAGTCAAAGAAAATGAAAGATGAGACATAGAAGATGAAAGATAAGGCAAAGAAGATGAAAGATGACCTCCAAAGAAAATCAGACCAGAAGGAGAAGAATGACCAAAAATCCAGGGATGAAATTCAGTCTTTAAAAACCAGAATACAACAATTAGAAGCAAGCAACTTCACAAGGCAGCAGGAAACTATAAAACAAAATCAAAAGAATTAAAAAATTGCGGAAAATTTGAAACAACTCATTCACAAAACAGAAGATTTAGAAAATCATTCCAGGAGAGACAAGTTAAGAATCATTGGTCTACAAGAAGACCATGACAAAAGAAAAATCCTGGACATCATACTACAGGAAATTATACAAGAAAACTGTCCCAACATTCTAGAACAAGAGGGAAAAGTGGAGATTGAAAGAATCCACAGATCACCTCCTGTACTTAATCCCCAACTGACAACACCCAGAAATGTTATAGCCATATTCAAAAACTATCAAACCAAGGCAAAAATATTACAAGCTGCTAAGAAGAGGTCATGGAACTACAGTGAGGATAATACAGGATCTGGCTGCATCTACACCGAAGGACTGAAAGGCATGAATATGATATTCCGGAAAGCAAGGGAACTAGGTCTACAACCAAGAATCAACTACCCAGCAAAACTGACTATATTCTTATAGGGGAAAGTATGGTCATTAATAAAATAGAAGAATTCCAAACAATCATAAAGAAAAAGACCAGACCTGAACAGAAAATTTGAAGCCCAAACACTGAACTCAAGAGAATCATCAAAAGGTAATTAAGAAAGGGGAAAAAAAAGAAAAACAAACAAAAATTTTTAAGGGACCCAAAGGGTCATGAGGAGTTAGACAAAATGAATGACTGAACAAAAAGACTCAGAAATGTAGAAGGGTATCCTGAGACAAGCAGGTGAAACATAGGGGTAGTCTGTCTGCTGAAAGAGGTAAAAATCACAGAAGGGATTCCCACTTAGGCATGTACCAGGTAGAAGGATGGAATACATTCTGTTTAAGTCTAGTGGGAAGAACCAGGAGCAATGGATTGAAGCTGTAAGGCACAAACTAATGCCAAGGAAAAGTTCCTGGAAATTAAAGCCACAGTGGAATGGGTCACCTTGGAGGGAGGCAATGGGTTCTTTCTCGGTGGAGGACTTTTAGCAAAGCCAGGATGACCATTCATGAGGTTCACTATAGGAGGCGCCTGTTTTGTCATCCGAGGAGTTTTTGTTTATGTGGGAAATACACACACACACACACACACACACACACACACACACACACACACACATACATATATGTATGTGTGCATATGTGTGTATATAAATTCTTACCACAATAAAAAATTAAAAGCAATATATCACATAAAATAAATAACATTTTATTAATTATATGTTTTCCCAAGTGACAAAACTAACATAGTCTTATATATTTTTGCAAATCCTTTCAATATCTAGTTTAATAAAGACATCTGGATCCTCCCATCTGCTTCTCTATTCAATCTGTAGTGATGTGTTGTTTTGGCTGAAGCGAATGATAGAAATCTCACCTCAACACAGATATATAGTTGAGAAATTAAGGGTATTATAATACATTATTACATCTTAGTGTTATTCTAAAAGGCGGAATCTAGGGAGTACAATTGGATAGAGCTCTGGGCATGGGAACAGGAAAACCTGAATTCACATCTAGCCTCAGACACTTACTATCTCTGTGACACTGGGCAAACACCAAATTCTGTTTACCACAGTTTCCTCATCTGTAAAATAAGTTGGAAAAGGAACTGGCAATCCTTTCTATTATCTTTGTCAAGAATATACAAAAAGGGGTCGTGAAGATGTACATAAAATTAAAATAACTGTACAACAATAACTATTCTGAAAAATAGTTATGACCTTGTAGATTCCCAGAATGGGTCTCTGACATCCTAGGAATGGTTGGGCCATCCTTTGAGAACTTCTGGAGTACTTGGAACAACCCTTCCAACTGAAAAATTCTGTGACAACATAATGGCATTTACAATAACAGTTCACTAATCCATCAACTTTCACCTCTCTAGAACAGAAAGTATCCAAATAAGGTGCCTTGGAGGATCAAAATTGATGTCACAAAGTTGATGCACTGAATCACATATAATTTGTTCTTTCAACAACCTGAAAACCCTCCTTCCAAGAATGATTATCAGATTTTCTAAGATAACAGATCATAGCCAAGAATCATGGAGGTGAAAGGATCTCAGATAGCATCTAGGGGTCCCTAAACTATGGCCCATGGGCCACATGTGGCCCCATGAGGCCATTTATCTGGCCCCCATCACACTTCCAAATGGGGCACCTCTTTCATTGGTGGTCAGTGAGAGGAGCATTAGATGTGGTGGCACCACAAAGTGCGGTGGCACTCACATATGGTACTAATTCCAGTGACATAATCCTTTGCATAGAGCCTTTTTCTGAGAGTAACTGAAGGAGAATGAGGTGCCAAGCATTATGTGGCTACACAATGGAAGACATCAGCGGTGATCTAGTGGAGGGGATTCCACACTGTGTATACTGCTGCCCGGTACAGTGCTAGCAGTGATGGGCCTGTGCAAGGTGTGACTGGTCCATCACAGCTAGAGCTGCAGCCTCCTATACAGATTTGTTCCTAGTTTGTTTTTTTAATATAGTCCAGCCCTCCAACGGTCTGAGGGACAGTGAACTGGCCCCCTGTGTAAAAAGTTTGGGGACCCCTAATTTCTAGAAAGATGCCTACAAAGTGTGCCAACCTTATTTCATCATCAAAAAGTAGTCATCCAGCTAGCTTTTGCTCAAAGGCTTCCATAATAGAGAATATACTCTCTTCTGAAGTAGTCCACTCCATTTTTAGACAGCTCTAATTATTAAAAAGTTTATTTTTTAATGTTTGGTTGACATCTATCTCCACATAACTTTGTTCTATCTGTCCTAGTCCTATCCTCTAGGGCTAAGTATAAATAACAAGGCTACAATTCTAATCTTTCTTTTACTGGACTTGTTATGCTCCACATTTTTAGCAAGAATTGGGAAGAGTTAAAACTTATAAAAGAAGCAGTCAAGCAGATACGGTAGTAGAAGAATTTGGCTCAAAATGTCCTGTATTCATGGGTTCCCTTCCCCCTTAACATTTTCTATTATCACCCAAAGCTCCAAATAAATTTCTACTAAGATTATTAGTAAATGGAAAACTGTCTTTCTATGCTTTCCAAATGATTTATAATAGTTCTAATACTCCCTCATATTGACTTTATTTTAACATTTACAAAGTTCTTTTCCTCACAATAGCTCATGTCATTAAAAATTCTCATGTCAATATAAAATATAAAATATATTCTACATATTTATCACTATTAAATCCTGAGGGAAATACAAAAGGAATAAAGACAGAGTACCTCCCCTCCAGGAGCACCTAATCTAGTAGGTAAGATAGTCTGTATACAAAATGGAATACTACTAAGAGAGGTATAAAATGACCTGAGATTTCATAGGAGGGAATGTTCACTTATGAATTTTTTTAATTCCCTCACTCCTCACTATTCAAAAGAAAAGAAAATCTTAAAAAAAGAAAATAAAAAAGAAAATCTTTATAATAAATAAAAATATAATAATAAATAAATATACCAAGAAAAGCAAAACATTGTCCATGTCCACTCTGCATCTTGAATCCATTTTTCTCTATATTGAGGTAGTTAACATAGTTCATCATCTGGCAGAGAGGTGGTACAATAGAGAGATGTCTAACCTTTCGGTAAAAAGATCTTAGTTCAAATTTTGCCTCAGACATTTACTAGGTGTATTGCTCTGGGCAAGTCAGTTAACCTCCGCCTGCCTCAGTTTTGTCAACTATAAAATGGGAAAAATAATAGAACCTCCCTCTCAGGGTTTTTGGGAGGACAGGATGAGATATTTGTAAAACATTCTGCTAACCTTAAATCACTATATTAGTTATTATTAATATATCATTTTATAGAAGTATATTTTATTATAACATTAGTACATTAGCTATACTAGATATTATTACTATTATTATATTGAATCAAAGGTCATCACTGCATTGATTTAAGTTATTAAATGTTTCAAGTTATTGGTCTTTAAAATGTTGTTGTTATTGTAGAAATTATTTTGGAGGGTCCAGCTCACTTTCTTTACTCTTCCCGAGATTTCCCTAGAACTATCTGCTCTGTCATTTTTCATGGCCCAATGGTATTACATTACATTCTTACACCATATTTTGTTCAGCCATTGTTCACTTGATGAGCACTCCCAGTTAAGTTTCAGTTCTTTGCCATCACAAAATAAGGGCCATTACAAATATTTTTCATACATATGGTTTCTTTTTTTTATCTTTTTGGGCTGAGTGATCACTTCTGAACCAAAATATGACAGATGATTTCAAGAAAAAGGAGACATTTGATCTAAAATTCTAGAAAGATGGATAGGGTTCCAATAGGTAACTATGGGAGTAAAAGGGGGAAATGTTCAAAGCAAAGGAAACAACAGAAACAAAGACTTGAAGAAGGGGAAAGGTAAAGCTTATTTAGGAGACAGAAATTAGTCTAGATAAAATAGAGCATAGAGTATGTGAAAAGGATTTTTGTGATTGAGTCAAGTTTGGAAAAGGAGCTTGTAACCAGCCTTGAATGCCAAGCTAAGAAAAGTTTACTGTATTAAACAGGCAAGGAGGAGTCATTGATGTGTTTAGGTTTGTGCACTTGAGGGAAGTTATTCTAATACAGAATGTAAGATGAACTGGAGTAGAAAGAAACTGGAGAAGAGAAGAGCTGCTAAAAGGCTCTTTCAAGAATTCAGGTAAGAAGTAATGCACTAGATGACTCAATGGATGGAGATCCAGGTCTAGAGACAGGAGATCTTGGTGAGGGCAAATCACTTAACCTCAATTGCCCAACCCATACTATTCTTCTGCCCTGGGATTGATACTTAGTATTAATTATAACACAGAAGGTAAGGCTTAAAAAAAAAGCAGTGATAACATTCTGAACCAGGGAAATACTAAGTAGGGGGAGAAAGAGTAAACTAAAGAAATAATAAACTAGAATTGGCAATTTATCAGAAAGGAAAGAGAGGAATAAAAGATAGTTCTAAAATGATGAGCTTCATTGATGGGAGAAAATGCCTTTCAACAGAAATAGGAAAACCAGAAAGAAAAGGAAGTTTCAGAGGAAAAAAAATTATGAATTTAGAATGCTGAATTTGAATTACTGGTGGAATGTGTAGAAGGAAATGTCTGGCAGACATCAGGAATGCTTATTAGGGTCCTAGAGAGAGATTAGGAACAAAAATACAGATTAATGACTAAATTATATAGAGCTGATCATTGAAAAGAGTGGTTTTTGTAAAAGTCATTTAAGTTTTACTTTAGGAATTTATTTTGTGGCACTTTGTGTTATACTTGCCTGGAAAAACTATTTGAAAGTAAAATCTAAATAATTTGTATATGATCTATTCTTCTCAACTGTTGGAGTAAATGTAAAATGAACACTTTATTCAGTTTAATATTAAAAGTAGCTTAACTTACTAAATATAGAGCAATTATTAGGAGAGGGAGCTCTGGATCTGGAAATAGCAATGCTCAGTACTGAAAATTACAATGTGGATATTTGAGAATCTCATTTATTACTATTTTGTTACCTATTTGTTACCAATTTACTATGTAACCTTTATAAATCTAATTATTTTTTGTTTCATGTATCATCCTGATAAGGGTGCTCACTACACTCATAAGATGATCAAAACTCAAACAAGGAGACTCATAGGATGCTGAAATATTACTGAAATGGACTTGAAAAATCATATTCTCTAACCTTCTAATTTTATAGACAAGGAAATAGGCCCATAGTAGATAGATGAATTGTTCTTATCTTTACCCTAAAAATAAGAAACTGAGACTGGAATTTCAAGATTTTTCATTTTGGGCCTAAATTTCACTTTTAACTTCTTGCCTATAAAAAATAAGTTTTCAGAGCCAATGGAGCTTAAATAATTGGTAAACTAAAGGCATGATTTAGTGTATTTGGTAGTATTTGAGTTTAATAGTTCTATTATACTCTCCAGTGACTAAGACATTTGGAGGCCAGAAGTGGAAAGAACACCATGGGACATTACAAAAAGTTTTATAAATCATTTTCCCTCCAAACTGAGCACATTCCATTTAGTTTTTAAGAAGAGATGAGATCATAAAAGCACCTTAGGTAAAAACAACTTCCTCCAAGAAATTACAGGAATTGTACTTGAATGTCTTAGAAAAACTAAATCAAGAAGAAAAATGAATAAACAAAAAACTACTGTAACAAACAGCTGTTGTATGACACAAAATATATACTACCTAATATGGATTATTCAATGTTTTATTCTTTGCTGTATGGAAAGCAAAAGTCCTGGGAAATATGTAGACATAACTGTTTGTAGTCAAATAGGGTATCAATGACATCTTTCCCTTTTCAATTTGTTCTAATAACTTGAGCCTGTTGCTAATCTTTTATCTCCATTATTAGAAAAGAAGAAAATAGATAAGAAAATAAGAAGATAAAATAAGAAAATAGATAAAGTCACATCTTTTTTCTTGACTGCTTTTCATCTTTCAAAAATTATGTCTTACACTGAAGCAGTCTCTGTATTCAAGTATAATGAAATAACAATAATTAAATATAATATAGAAATAGAAAGCAACCATAAGAAAAAAAAAGTAAAAGAAGAAGGAATTAATGGATCATGGCATCAGGAGGAATAAGTGAAAAACCCTATGTAGAGAGGTGACACTTGAGTTGAACCTTGAAGGGATTCAGGAATTCTAAACAAGTGAGGAGGGAAAACACTCTAGGCATTTATGATATGTGCAATTACAGGAGAATTGCATGGAGGGAGAAGAAAGACTGTCTTGTAGGGGCAGCAGCAAGTGGGGCAGCCTGGCTGAGACATAGAATGTGTGGGAAGTAATATGCAATATCTCTCTAGATACTAGAAAGGTAATGATGAAGCCAGATTTAAAGATCTTTAAATGCCAAATGAAAAATTTTTTCATTTTACCCCAGAGACAACAGGAAGATCCTAAAGTTTCTGTTTATTTGTTTATTTATTTGTTTGGTTGTTTGTTTATTCATTCATTTATTTGTTTGTTTATTCATTCATTCATTCATTTATTTAATTAAGTTAGAATATTTTTCCTCAAGTTTCTTGATCAAGTGATTAACATCTTCAGTCCTATGTTTTAGGAATATGAACTTGGTAACTGTAGAAAATGAATTGAAGAAGGGAAAAAATGGAGTTGGGGAAGCCAATGAAGAAATGACTGCCATTTTCCTTATAAGAGGGGACAAGGACTTGAACTATGGTTGTAGCTATATTTTTGGGGAAAAAAAAAGGATAAATGTAAGAGATGTCATGGAGGCAGAATCGACAAGTCTCAACAAGCAGGTCAATAGGGGGGAAGAGGGTTAGTGAGGGAAACTAAAGAGCTGAAGATGACTCCAAGATCACAAACAAGTAAAGGAAAGAATGCTGGTGCCCTTTATAGAAATAAGGAAGTTATTTAGAAAGAGATAGATTTAGGGCAAATATTGAATTCTGCACCGGACATGTTGAATTTTAAATGCCTTCCAGCAGGCAATTGGTGATCCTTAAGTGGATCTCAAAAAAAAAAAACAACAATCAATTGGAGCCTAAGCCACATAGTTATACTGAGTGATGCTGGGTAAATAACCTGGTAGTCTACTGTGGTCATTTAACATATTCTTTGGAATTCTTTCAAAGGGAATAAATAGATGGATCCTGGAAGTCTTCAGAGACAGCTTCAGACACAATTGCAAAATACAGAAGTGAACTCTTCAAGCTACAAAGATTTGTAGAAAAATGTCAATAGTTTCTATTCTAAACTCAAATAAAAACACTCTCTGAAATACTAGAAGTCGCTGCAATATTGAAAGTCGAAATAAGCCAGAGAAGGATATCTTGACAGAAAAATTCAAAGGTGAAATTTGACCTGACTCTTGAAAGATGGACATCAAGAATATCTTTTCTGGGATTATGAAATTTTAGGAAGGACTCTGAAGACCCGAAGACTATAGACAATGTTCTCCCCACGATTCCTAATTAAAGATATGAACTTTATAAAAGAGGATATAAAAATAAAGAGATCATCAAGAAGATGGAATCAGAGGAGTAGATCCTGATTTCTGGACCAAACTATAAGAATGACTTAGATTAAGACAAAGAAGCCACATTTATCAGATGTGTCAAATTTGCCATTTATTTTACCAAATAAAAAGTTATTGGGGCCACTAACATAGAATAGAATTTTAATCCTAGAAATTCTTAACAAGCTGAAATCTGAGTCATAAAATGAAGGTTAGTAGGGGAAAACATAAAGTCCTAATTGTATCCTAAAAATCAGTTGCATAAAGGCTGTGCAGTTAGGTGGCTCAGTGGATTCAAAGCCAGGCCTAGAAATGAGTGGTACTGGGTTCAAATCTCTCCTCCTACATTTCCTGGGCAAATTACTTAATTCTCATTGCCTAGCCCTTAATGCTCTTCTGCCTTAGAACCAATACACAGTACTGATTCTAAGACAGAAGGAAAGGGTTTTAAAAAATCATTTGCAAGGGGACAAGATAGACCAAACATAAACAGTTCTTGTGAAAGACACCTGAGATTTTAGTGTACCATGAGCTAAGTCAACAGTGTGACCTGACAACTAATAAATCTAATAGTATCTTAAGAAATGTGGGGTTCAAAAATGAGGAAATTATTCATCTTGTACTTTATCTGTTTGGATGACATCTGGAGTACCATGTTTAGTGCTGATATCACATTGAAGGATAATCAGCTCAAGTATATGCAGAGGAGAGAATACAAACATAAGGAAATATGGCTTAAAGGTGATGATGATTGCTTTCTTCAAATATCTGAAAGGCCATCACATGGCAGATTCATTTTTCTGTCTGGGTCTGGAGGAAAGAACCTAAGAACAATGGGTAAAAGTTATTGACATGCAGACTTCAGCTCAACATAAAGAACAAGTTTCTAAAAATTATAGTTATCCAAAAGAGGAAGGGAATGCCTCAGGAGACAGTGGGTTTAAAAAGCCTTCAAATATTAGTAAGATGACCACGTGGCAAGGCTGGCAAAGAGGAGATTATTCAGTAATGGTTTAAACAAAATGAACTTGGAAAACCTTTTCTAATCTAAGGATCTTTGGCAAGCAGCCCATTCCATCTCCAATAGCCCGACTAATGCATAGGGAGAAAAGTGACTCTCTCTGACTAGTTTTTCTTATGTCTGCAAAGGACAAATGTCCTACACATTTGTTTCTGCTCTGCTGGCTGTGGTTTTCTCTCTTTCTGCAGTGGAGATTAACTGTAGAGAATTCTGCACTGAAATCTGAAGTGGTAATAGCACAGTCCATCCCATCCCAACAACTCTTCATTCCAAATATCTTGCCATCTGTTCTGACACTCCCTCTTTCCCCCACCACAGTCTCCTTGATCTGGGCATAGCAATCAAACTAATATGACCACTACTTTTGACAGAAATATGAAAATCAGCTGCCTTATCATCTCTGTGACTCGTGGAATCAAAACTTCCTTTCCTGGACAATATTCTTCTATATATGTCCAATCTACCTGTTAGGATATAAGTTGCTTGAGGACAGGGACTATTTCATTTTTATATTATTCTCTCTAGCACCTAACACAGTGCTTGACACATAGTAGAAACTTAAAATAATTTTTGTTCATTTACCAGCTACAAATACAAATAAATATGTGAAGGGAAAAAAAATAGAACTAAAATTCCTAAAGACGCCATCAGTAAGGATAGCCAATTCATCTTGGTTAGATAGGAACTATCCCAATTAGGAAACATGACATTTCAGTGCCCTTCTCTTAAAAAATTACAACTCTTTGACTCATTCTCTACTTTTCATCCTTTCCATTCATCCTCTAGCTTTGTCCATCTGTCCCAGTTTCTTCCTCTCAGAGGGTGGTGACCTTACTGATATCCTGCAGAAAGGCAATAAATGCATGTTCCAAAAGCAGCCTGAAAAAAAAATCAGGATGCTAGCACCAGAGATCTCTCTGGAATCCTGACCTTTCAGAAGCTCTTTGTGAACACTTAGAAAAAAGAAATGCCTGCTGTCCTCCTTCACCTGCACACACTGAGCAGAGGAGAGCACACTGTATAATTCCTTTAGTGGCTTTCTCTTAGTAGCTCTTCATTTGTCTACTTAGGGCAATACATTCTCAACCTACTACACTACAAATCAAATGCTAACAGCAATTTCAAATACCGACTTCATGGACCTCGCTGAAAATAGGATTGGCTGCATTAATCCTAACCCAAAGAACTTATCAAGTCAAAAGCATAGTGAATTATCAGCTCAGGTTGTGAAACACTAAATTATTATATGCCGGTAACTCACAAAAACATACACACAATACAATGGGCTAAAGATAGCACCAATTTTTTTGCTTGTAAAATTATTGTGAGATATTAACAACCCTTAAAAATACAAAAAACTTTAAATTAATTCAATATTTTTCATTTAAAAATTCAGGAAATAAATACATGTCAGAGGATCGTCTATTATATCCTGTGGAATCATCATGGTGTGGAGGAGACCATGGAATCTCAGAGGCTATCAAGCAAACCCCAAGTCCTGGAAACTTCCATCAGACTGGAAGAGTTTTTGGAAACATTCTGGCAATCAATGACTTGCACATCTATTGCTCCCAGCCCAGTTTAACTAGATTTAGAAAACCTTACTTCCTGCAGGTTTGGCCAAGAGTAGATGGAATTCTTCACTCTATCTACTAAGCACGAGATTTTCCAGTCTTATTGTGAACTCTAGTGTAGTCAAATTTCCACCAATTTCTTCATGTTTGCCATTCCTGTAACCCACAGGAATATGGTTTAACAAAGTTTAGGCAGAGGCCAGAAGTGAGTTCTGATGCCATTCCCTTTGAAGTGAGGGAAGGTTTTTGGGCATCCTCACTGGGGTGAAAGATAGAACAATAAATAGACAAATAGAGATAGATCTGGTATAAAATGGACTTCTTTCTCTTTGTGTATTGTATTGTATACATGAACATGCATGAATCGAGGTTAGGGTTATAAATATGGAGATATATACATATGTGTATATATGTGTATGTATATTTATATAGATATAGATAGCTATATAGATAAACAGATAGATGGATGCATGTACACACACCTACACATACAATCAGAGAACAGAGACCAAATCCAATATGCATCTACTTTGGTATGGCCCGTGTGCTTTTAATTCACACTTCATAGCTTGCTAAGCCCAGTTCTGGATTCATGCCTTCATTTTACAGGTTACATTTACAGAATTAGGACTGTGTGTGTGTATGTGTGTGTGTGTGTGTGTCTGTGTGTGTGTATAATATAAAAAACTGAGGTTAGAACAGGGTTAGACGTGGAATTAGAGTGAAAGTTAGCATGAGGATTAGGTAACCTTTGGAGACAGTGAGGCAGCTCTGGATAGAGAGCTAGCCCTAAAAATCTGCAAGATGAGTTCAAATATGGCCTCAGATACGCTAGTTTTGTGAGCCTGGGCAAGTCGCATAACCTCTGTTTGCATTAATTCACTAGAAAAGGAAATGGCAAACCATTCCAGAAAAACTCATCAGAGTACTGGTATTGGGTACTGTTCCGTGGGTTAATGGACCATTATTAACAGGAGCGTTCTCAGCACCACTTTTAACCTCAGGACGCATTATATAATTCTATTTTAATTCCACATTACTACTAACTGTAGGGTTAATCTCCATAGTCAGTCAGATATGACTAAACAGTAGCAACAACATTACACAAAGTAAAGCTCACCCTAATTCAATATCTAAACCTGTTTCTTTTTTGCTATTAATACTAATTTTATTTTTATTTATTTTGTTAAATATTTCCCAATTATATTTTAAAAATTTTATTCAATTAATTATTTTAGAATATTTTTCCATTATCCCCCCCTTCTCCTTCCTGGAGCCGACAAGCAATTCTACTGGGTTTTACATGTATCATTATCTAACCCTGTTTCTAATTCTGCTTCTAACCATGCCTTGATTCCTCTCTATCTCATCCTATGTGTGTGTTAACACACATATGTATATATATTTATATATTTGTGTGTGTATATATATACACACATATATATGTGTATATATATATATATATTTAGCATATAATGTAGACAGAAATAAATCTCCTCTGGAATACTTCAACACAGAAAATTTAGTATCCAGATTCTGTGATAGCTTCAGCCCCCCATTCTATCTCTGGGCTTCAGTTTTCTAACCTATAAAATGAAGAGATCAACCCAGAACACGAGTTGGCAAACCGTGGCCTGAAAGTGAAAACTCTCAGGCCATATCAAAGCAGGTTGGGGGCTGGATTGGATTCCTGATCTAGAAAATCCCAAAAGGATCCCTAAAATTCACAAAATCCTCTAGTGGCCCTTGATTATATGAAGGTTAATCATCAGGGCTCAAGAAACAAGTCACCTAGGAACCCTCATAATAGTTTTGAAATAAGGAGAGTAGTTCCCAAAGTATAGTGTATTGGATGGATCATGGGCTTTTTTATGTCCTAGAAAAGACAGCCATTCAAGAGCTGGAGTGTGTGTGTGTGTGTGTATGTGTGTGTGTGTGTGTGTGTGTGTGTGTGTGTGTGTAAGACAGTTATTTTAAAAACAAATTCATTAATGCCCTCAAATGCTTAACATATAGGTTATAATGCAAACTAACTCAACCAAGTCTGCATTAATGTAAACATTGATAAGTCCACATTTTAAAAGCAAATACTCATCCAGATCTTACTCTTTGTGGCACCCTCTTTATAGAGCCCTAATTAGAGACTGTCTGGTGCTCCTAACATTTAGAACACCAGGGGGCTAAGATGTGCGCTAGTTTAATTCCAGTCTTTGCAAAGTCTTTTCTGTAAAGTAATTGTTTTCTTGGGCAATTACTAAGCAGGTTCCTGTGGCAGATCAATAATACTGGATATGAAGAGGATAATTTACTTTTTTTCCCCATTCACTTTTAAATTAATTCCAAACAGTTGTTTGTTATGCTAAATTGCTCAAAACAGATAGTCTAATGATACAGGGTCCTTTTTCTGTCCCTCCAGTATTTGCCTGGCACCCCAAATCCTTAAACATTTATTTTTCATTTACTAATGGAGAAAATGTTACTTCGCCAAAATGACTCGGTTAGAGTCAGAAGCTCTTGCTTCATATTCTGGCTCTGCCACTGTGTGATTCTGAGCAAATTCACCTTACTGGAACTCAGTTTTTTCATCTGTACCATGAGGGGTTTGCTGACCTCTGAGGCCCTTTCTAAGCTCTAGATCTCTGATCCTATTACCATTATTATTATCATCATTATCAATTCTAAATACTTATAGATTGGAACAAGGTGTTCCATGCAAAGCACTTGTGAAGAACTGAAGTGGGTACACAGAAAGCTCCTACCAAAAGGTTACCCAGTGGAGTGCTGGTAAATGTTTAACCATTGGCTGTCATGGAGGAAAAAAATGGATATATACCAAACTTTTACATGTAATCTACATTAACGTTTTATCCATCACTTTCTTAGATTCAGACAGTTGTTTGCCATTGATTAGCCTCAGCCTGGTGGTTTGCCAGGATGCAGGTATTCTACAAATGACAGCTTCTTGGAACCACAGGTGAGATTTAGGTGAAAGGTGGACTCTGAAGGTCGATGAACAGCCCTCACACCAGAGGGGCTAATCCTCCTCAAACACCCTGTACTGTAAAAATTAAATTGATGTACAATAACTTCAAATATTATATTTTATAAGATTGATTAAAAATCACCAGAAGTAACAAAGTAAAAACCACATGCCCATGGCTAATTTACCTGCTCAAACAGCCCCCTCCACCAATGTCCCAACATGGAAGACCACCCTATTATTTATCCTCTGTCTACATCAGCACATAATGACAGGAAGTCAGTAGACTCCTGGGAAATGTAGTTCAAAGGCACAAGATTTCTAATTACACAATACATTTCAAGGGGGCACAGTAGAAAAAATACAAGAGGAGAGAGCCAGAAGTACAGCCTGGACAAGAATGAAGACAAGGATGGCCTTCCTGAAATGAAATTTCTGGGAAGAAGTAGACAATCACAAGGATGGTCTGTGGGGGCAAAATATGTAAAGTTTAGTGATGAAGTGGGGCTTCAAGTTGAAGAATTTATGGGACAAGGTAGGGAAAGTTGGGAAAGAAAGTCAGTACCCACCTCTATTATAGACATGCCCAAGTTCAGAGAATTATTTAGGGCCATTTACCTAACTCCAGTAAAACCATTGATTCTCAGTTGTGCTATGGAAAAAAGAAATTTCTAATACTTTTTAAGGTGACATATGCTTTATAGAAAGTTTTTTCTAAATATATTGACTACACTGGTTTGTTTGTTTTTTTAATGGATTTAAGTAAGTCTCTGAATCCTGGCAGTTTGTTTGTGGGCTTATTAACAAAGGGGCAAATTTCTAGGTATGATTATATTATACTGGTATATTATAGCCACTAAAAGCTATTCATGTACCAGATCAGAGAAGTAAACCATTTTCCTAGAATATATAACAACCTAGAAAACTCTACCAAGAGAGGATGGTTTCAAATATAGCACCAGAGTAAAGTTTATCATTTGTCATCAAAGGAACTGAGTTTGCATAAATTCATCAATTGAAGCCTAGGCACCAGGTAATTTATTTCTTCTCATAAGTTTAATAAGGACATCAACTAATGTGTCAATGGGATTTAAACTGCATCAGTTGAGAGAATTTCCTTGACATTAAAAACTAAGCTGCTTGTTATTTCTTAAAATACATCTTTAAAAAGATATATATTAAAAAATAGCAAGTGAATGAAGATAAGAGAATTTTTCTGGTGTTTGTACATATAAGGATAATTGTACCTCACTTTAGGCAATAGTCATGATCCAGAAGGCTACATCTTAGTCCAAATTTTTGTCAATCAAATTCTACTTTAAAAGAACTAAGACATATCACTCTTTAAGAGTTCTGCAATGAATTTTTTTTAATTTATTTATTTAATTGATTAATTTAGGCTATTTTTCCATGGTTCCATGATTCATGTTCTTTCCCTACACTTTCCTCTCCCCTCCCAGAAGCCAATGAGTAATTCCACTGGGTTTTACATGTATCTGCAATGAATCTTTTAATAATAGTAATAGTCAATCAAGAATTTATTTTATAAAGTTGGAGTTTTCTACATCTATTCCTTGAAGTAGTAGGACATGTATATAGCACTCTCATCAGCCTTTAATCGTCTAGCCTGCCTCATTGATCAACGTGACCTTTGGGGAAACATTTAACCTCTTTGGACCTCAGTTTCCTCACGTAAAATGAGATTTTTCAGCTCTCAGTCCTATTATCCCTTTATTTCCCAAGTGATCAATAATAGAGTTATTATATTGTAGTTATATTAAATTGAGTTGGGAAAATGTTAGAGTTCAGCTTAGGCAGTGTGACTGTCACTGGGGTGAGGGAGAGACAGAGGTACAAAGAGTGATACAAACACAGAGAAAGAATATGAATTATTTTAGTGTCCTTTCCTTAATATTTCTACATCAAACACAAACACTCTGGATAAATCCCTATTTTGAACTATCTACACTTCTTTTCCCTTTCATTGGCAAGGACAGTTTAGAGTTAACTATAGGAATATAGAATTTCAGGAATGTTTTTAGAGCTAAATTTAACAATATTCCCCATGAACATGTTACAAAGTTACACATTATTAAATTGTATACCCCAGGTGACTGATTGGTACAGCATAATTAATTTGAAATTAATGGAAACCAGAACTTTTTTTTTTAAAGATTGTATGAGTTTTCAGACTGATGATTTTCTTATTCTCCCTCTTCTTTCCACATGACTTCCTCATTTAGGTCATATAAATAGAGGAATATCTAGAAGATAGTTGAGGTCATTGAATGACTCATAATTTTGAAGTCTGTTAGCAGTTTTACTTCTCTATATTTAATTTCAACATAATCTAACAGAAATTACTATCTAAAAAGAACTTTTGTGGGAATAGGGTGAATTAAAGAGTACACCTACTCTCCATTTCTCGTCCTCTTAGGGACATTATGTTTATATTTTGGTTCAAATGCTACCAAGCTCAAATTCCTGTCAGCATTTGAAAAGAGCTTTTAAAAGGATCTTACAAAATGGAAAAAAAAAAAAGGCCTGTCAGTGTACCAAAAAAAAGAGTCTCATACTTTCTCTTATATTACACTTTGTACTGTTGGCAGTTTGGTGCTCTACAAACACCTCCATAGAATGAAGATTTTGCTTTTCTTTCTTTTTTTTTCCCCCTGTCAGTCAACAATGTTAATTGAGTGCTCAGGGTGGGCAGAACACTGTACAAGTAGCTGCTGCCACCTGCAATCATTAGCAGCAGGCTATTTACTCTGAACTCCACTGAAATCTGGTTTGGTCATTACAGAACAGAGGAGGTGTTGAAGCCAAAGTTTTCAGCAAAATGCAATGAAATGGCTGGATATGGAGTCAATCACCTGCTCCAGCTGGTGAAGAAAAAGCCCAGCTTTGTTGACACACACTGCCAATGTTTAAGGCAGAAAGAATGAAATCTTTTGGATGTCAGCTCCAGTCTCAACTGAGTCAAAAATAACATCCTTTCTGCTTTGTTCTGATTTGCCGTGAGGTTTCCCTTATCCCAAAGAAAGCTTTATGTATAAATAAGCCAAGAGAAGGGTAGACGTGCTGTCATCCAGGCCCAGACAGCAGCTCGGAAGCCTGGGACAGATAGGTACTTTCTGAGAACAATGAAATGATTTCATTCCACCAGAGACTAAAGCTTTTCAAATCCTTTGGCCCCTTCCTCTCCACGGAGGCACCATGGTCCACCAAAAGCATGCAACGCAGGTCTCATCTGCTTCGGTCATCAATGATGAACAATATTACCAAGAAAGTGGAAGCAAGTCATCAATTTTTCTTCAACGAAACAGTAAAATTTTGAAAGAAAAATTGCCATTTAAGTATGTAAAACCCATATCAACACCAGAGGAATTCTGGAAAATACATTATGTATGCTAAGCCATATATTTT
Organism: Monodelphis domestica; assembly: GCF_027887165.1. Classification (NCBI taxonomy): domain Eukaryota; kingdom Metazoa; phylum Chordata; class Mammalia; order Didelphimorphia; family Didelphidae; genus Monodelphis; species Monodelphis domestica. Next base: position 314,056,193 of record NC_077230.1, read on the forward strand.
ATCAACTTGATAATGGGTTCCAATAATTTAGTTATGTTAATTGCTTAACACTTATCACCAACTTCTGGAAATTTTATACAAATGTACTGACAGTGAACTTTGTATTCTTAGGGGACTGACTGTCATGATCTGCCAAATGATTTAGCCTATAATGCATTAATTCAGTGTTGCTAGTAAGAAAGGAGGGATAGTCCATTTAAGATAATTTAGAAAATAAGAATACAATTTTCCTGTATTACTGGGATGGTATTGGATTTATTTAGGGCTAGCATTTTGAAAAAAATGCCCAGATTATGAAGGATTAATAAATCCTGAGCCAGAATTTACATGGGATTAACTATATTCTAAGAATAAATGAGGCACTTAAGGAGATACATTTACAGGCATATCCACATCAAAAGTTCTAATTGTTTACAGGAAAATATATTAGGTGAAGTATTATTATGGAAGGGCATGTAGGGAGGTAAAAGGGGAAAGCAATGACATCATACATGAATTCTATTATAATGTAGAAGGGCTCTACCCCTTAGTCATAATGCATTAATTATGATATTATAAAATAATGATGATTTTTATAGGGTATAGCTTTTCCTTTTTGCTTGTGAAGATAGTATGTGAAGAGTATAACCGGATAGGTGATTCCATCATTGAAGGAACTTCTAGACATGAAATTTCTCTTCAATAATGCGAGTTCTCTACTCACTCTTGGAAAATTGCGATCTTTAATTCAGTTTTAGAGGGCTGGCTGAGGAACCAAGAGAACAACTGAACTTGCTCATAGTCAACCCAGCTTTCTGACTTCAATGTTGATTAATCCATTACTATATTCCAATTATTTAAGAATATCTAAGAACAAATAAAGAATATTTAGAAAATTAGCATCTAAATCCTTGATTTCAAGTTTAGGCAACCTTAGGGCAGTTGCTGACCCTTTGGAATGATCCCAGAAACACAGATAACCATTCGGAACTTAGTAATTAAGGGTACTAATTTGAACTTCTGATGAAAAAGGAATGTTAGTGGCATGTTTTAGGTAATGTTAAAATTAACCAAATATTTAGAAAGGCTAAGTATGGGGATATCTATCTACACATCTATGGATTATAGTTCTAAGAATGGCACTTCTTGTTATCTTTGCTTCTTCTAATATGCCTCTTTGGACAAGTAAATTGTAGAATGCATTATAAAGCTTAGATGATATTTGAACTTGGGTCTTCCTGACTCTCAGGTTAACCCTCTTCACTATCTCTACATTCTCTCTTTTTAAATGGATAAACTAAGAACAATTTGATTTAGTTATTATTGAAATACTTGTCTTACTTTGGGATAGTAGAGGCTTAATGTTAGAGATATTTCATACCTTATAGTCCAAATTTAATAATTTGATTTAATTGTTATTGAAATACTTCTCAGTTTGGAATGAGAATAGAGGCTTAATGTTAGAGATATTTTTATTTCCTTTGATACATCCGGAACTTTACACATTATACACTATTCCACTTACTCCTTACGGTTAAGAGTTCATTGGTAGGAAAGAGGAATTAGCCATAGAGAAATTAGCTTGGTGCTGTTCCAAGTGATGAATATACAACTACCCTAAGATTCAGTCTCTCCCAGAAGACAGTAAGAATTCAGGGAAGAGGACTGGGTCCAAGATGGAGATTTGAGAGTTCACTTCATAGAAAAGATAGTTGAAATTGTGTCTCAGGAGGAAGTGTTGCATAAAATATGCCATTAGGTACATGCAAGCCCTTAAGGAACAATTAACTAAATCTTTAGTGCTTCAACTTTGATGTTCAATATAAACTTTGGGACCAGAAAGCTTTTAAGATGAAATTCCATTGAGAATTTTCCATCACTTATGAAGAGCCAGATCTCTGAGGTTGCCAAATGTTTGAAGGAGGTTAATTTTATGTGCTAATGTTAAGTGACAAAAGGAACAAAGTCAAGTCTTGAGTTAAAATTCTCATGATAAAAAAAATTATTAAATCACATCTTCTCTATACCTTAATTTCTGTTGCTACCACAGGAGAATAAATATAGCTGCCATGTAACTAATCTTCAAAGATCTTCCACAGCTAAATTTTGAATCCTTCCAAAAAAAAAAAAGAAACAGAAACTTTTATTATAACAAAAGAGTCATAAAAGGTCAATAGGAGACTGCTAAGTGGTATAAGCAATTTCTAGAATGCTAGACTTGAAGTAAAGAAGATTTCTGTTCAAATCCAAGCTTAGACATTTAATAGCTATGTGACTCAGGACAAGTCACTTAAACTCTGTCTGCCTCAGTTTACTTACTGCAAATGGGAATAATACCATCTATCTTCCCCCCCCCCATTTTGAGGATAAAAAGAAATAAGATTTGTAAAGTGGTTCGTAAATCTCAATGTGCTATATAAATTATATGCATATATACATTACACACACACACACACACACAGTCACTAGTACCCCTCTGATCTTGAAAATCTGGTAAAATTTTGTTCATATCAGAGTCTGAATTTTTTTCTTTTCTTTTATGGGGTACTTACAGTACTTTAATGTAAAATACAATATTATATCTATATTTTATGTATCTTTTGAGTTTCTAAACTTTTTATGTGTCATTTGCTAGCCTTCCTGTAGCTTCCACAAAAATTCACCCAAAATTCACAATTAATTTCTTATGCCAACCCACCATACATTGAAACTGTGATGGGGAAAGTAGAAGAGATATCTGTATAACTTTTGGATAAGGTCTATATTTGTGACATAACCATTGTTAGGAATTTCCAAAATGGAAATCTTCCTCCATCAATGCAGATAAGCATTGATATTGCAATTTAGAAAGTAGCCTGTGGCAATGAGAGGCTTATTACCTAGCCAGAAGGTGTCAGAGGCAGGGTTTGAGCTTGGTCTTCCTGACTCCAAGGCCAGCCCTCTCTTTACTATGACACACTACCTTGTTCTATTACTATAATTAGCAAATTATCCACACAAAAGTATGAGAATATTCCTTACAGGAATTCAAGAAGAAGAAATGAAAACTCATAACAAAGTTAAGAATGGCTTGTGAAGATCAGAATCCAGTTCTTAATATACCTAGTTAAGACAATTCCTAAAATACTTTCTATTATTTTATGAAAGATCCTATAATCCTTCTTTTTTTCTATTTCAGAAAACTGAAAAAAAAATACAGCATGGACAGCTGTTTCTGGGGTTATTTTCAATAGCATAAGATAGGAGTAGCTTAAACTTCAGATAGATTTACAATGACAGCCCAGTACTGGGAGAACACAAGAGGATAGAGCAGATGGGAGAGGCAAATCCAGGGGGAAAAGAGAGAGGCCTAAGGGAAGAACATCTGGCAAATAAATAATTCCAAAGGCATCAGATAAGACAGGAAAAAGGATATAGGAAAAAATTGGGAAAGATGGAACAGAAAGAGGATTCAACTGAATAATGAAGCTATTAATGATGGAGAGAAAAGGGGGTAAGGTAGATAAAGAAAAATGGAGGGAAGAAATTAAAACAAAAACATAGAAAACCATTGATACATAAGCATCACAGAAACAGAGAATATGCAAAATAGCAAAGCATGAGGAAAAGATAAAAAAAAAAGGGGTGGGGGGAAATAAGAGCATAGAACTTAAAACCAGAAGGTACTTGAGACTTATCTAGTACATAATTCTCCAAAAATATATCACAGAGAAATGAAACAACTTGCTCAAGTTCATACTGGCTATAACCAAAAAATCTAGGATTTGAATACAAGGCCCTTCTGTAACAAATCCACTGCTCTTTCCAATATACTGGTGAAAGAAACAGAGATTAACAAATCCAAAAATGGATGGAAATGTGGCATATTAAAAAATAAACGGAGAAAGAAGAATTTCCTCTTTCCAAGTAACCTTGGCAATATCCTAGTTTCTTATAAATAAAAAATACTGGAAGAAAATACTAAAATAACAACCTGAAGAATTTCCTTTCCCAGGTTCTAATTACAGAAGTGCTTTTTCTCTTATGAAACAGCATTCCTAAGACACTCCAAGGTCTTACCCTAGTTCCTCTAAATCTATGGCAGCTGCATTCAATCTAAGGCATGGTTTTCCTGTCCAGGCCATCTGGAATTATATATTTTTTCTCCTTTTTGACTCCCAAACTTCCAAACAGAATTCTTATTTATAGTCACTTAAACAAAGAAATTATTTGGGGATAGAGTGAGAGATTCTTAAGGGGCAATTCCTGGATCAAGTCCCAAATTTATCATAAACTAACTAGGTGATCCAGGAAAAGTCTTTACCTCTCCTAGTTTTCTAAAAATATTTCTTTTTTCTTTCTTTCCTTCCTACTGTCTTCCTTTCCTTCTTTCCTCCCCTCTCTTTTCTTCCTTTCCTTCTCTCTCTCTCTCTCTCTCTCTCTCTCTCTCTCTCTCTCTCTCTCTCTCTCTCTCTCTCTCTCTCTCTCTCTCTCTCTCTCTCTTCTCTCTCTCTCTCTCAACCCCTATCTTTTGCACTGGTTTCAGGAAGGAGCCAGTACTGATCGATGCAAACCTCTGTCTCTCATCTCAAGACATTGTGCTTTCTTCTATCCCAATACTAACCCTTTTCAATAAAAAGGAAACAGTCAAGACCCCTATATGGGAACATGAAACTTGTTTGATATCCCTTTTTGTTAGGTGCAGGCTATTTCATTTATTCCCCCCCCCATTTTGCTAAAGGCAATATTTTCATAATTGACTTTGGAATTTTAAACACAATCTGAATGCCTGAAGGTATCCTGTAGTGAAGCCTTCAACTAAAGTCAAATGAATATAAGCACAATGACAACTACAAAGGATCTAACATTCAAAAAAATCAAGACTGTCAAAAAGATTCACCTCATCTTAGCAAGTATTTTGATGTTCACTTTAGGTAAGAAGGAAAGACTGGAAGTGTCATGGCTGATGGCAACATACAGTATCTTTCAACTACTTCAGACTTCAATTACCATAAAGATTGTAAAATACTAAGTCATTTTTTCTTTTAACAAATAGATAGATGTCCTTGTAAATCCCAAGTACTTCTACTTAGCCAACTCTAAATAACTTACTTTACACTAAGCAGCAAATTCCTTGGATACATTAATTTTTTTTCTCTTTCTGAGCCATGATTAATTAATCCCTTTCCAACCTGGCAGATATTTTCCACTCAAACTTCATGTCTGCAGCTTGGTGGCTCACTTGATAGGACCTGTAGAATACAGCAAGGACTCAACAGAGATCAAAGCTCATTTAACATTTACCTAAGCCAAGGTTCAAGAGCTGAACAATATAAAAAGTTTCAAGGATTTAAAATAAATTGAAACTCTTCTGACTTAATTGACTTTTTAAATTGAAGCTAATTTTTTTTCCCCTTTGTGAATTGCTTTGTCACTGAAGAGTACCATCCCTCTAGTCAGAGAATCACTTTTTCATCTCCCCAGGAACATTCAATAAGTCAAAAAAAAGTTGCTGAAATGAAGATCCAAAGAATAGTTACAGAAAGAAATTCTCATTCACATCCATTCTAGTTTGCAATGGAAAAAAGAAAAACAAAACAAAGGAGCCTCAGTTGCTGCTGCCCCAACTTTCTATGAAATGAGCCTTTCAAAAGTCGTCAGTTGAAAATACTTTGGAGGACAAATTCTAATTGTTTTAACTTGCTTTGTACAGAGTTCAGAACAAAACCTGTGGGCATTCAGCGAGCCCAGAGGGAAATAAATACAAGTGGCATTAGTTATTTGAAGACCAGTGTTCCTAAATGATTTAAACTCTCAACAGATACTCTATATAAGAATTATCCTCCTTGAGTAGATATCCCAGGTTTTCTTTGGAAATATTAAGGGGAAGAAAGGTTGTCTTTAGTAAAATCAACTAATAAGGCTGAGTGCTGAAGAGATATGATCTAATTGGCTATGGTCAACCAAGTGAAACTGACTAGCAACCAAAGCCTTAAGGGCTAACCTGGATAGGCTTTACTTCCTTAATAAGTAATTATTCTTTTATTTAGTGAAAAGAAATAACAAATATAATGAATTCATAGAAACCTAGAAATACTTGTGAAAACTGATGAAATGAAGAGGCAAGATAAGCCAGGAAAACAAATGACATGATAACCACAATAATGCAAAGGGAAATAACTTTGAAACCCTTCAGAATCCTAATCAAGTCAGTGACCAACCTTGACTTTAAAAGGCAAATTATGAAGCATTTCTCTCACTTCTTGGCAGAGCTTTGATGGACTACAAGCACAGAATGAGACACACAATCTCAGGCATGGCATAGACAAAGTGTTGATTTCTTTTGCTTGTCTATACTTGTCTAAAGAGAGGGCTTCTGTTGTGGAATGGAATGGAGATTAGTGAATGATGATGATTCTGATTTTTAAAAAAGAAGAAAAACTATCACTGTAAAATGCCCTTTTAAAAAAGAAATGCGAGCAGAAAAGGAAGGAAGGAAGGAAAGAAGGAAGGAAGGAAGGAAGGAAGGAAGGAAGGAAGGAAGGAAGGAAGGAAGGAAGGAAGGAAGGAAGGAAGGAAGGAAGGAAGGAAGGAAGGAAGGAAGGAAGGAAGGAAGGAAGGAAGGAAGGAAGAAAGGAAGGAAGAGAAAGAAAGGAAAGAAAAGAAAAGAAATTGCTCTTTAATGGAAATATAGTACTCAAACATTTAGTTATTGTTTTTTTTAATGTAACTTTACTTGCAAAAATCATGGATCCATTGTCATTCTCTTTGAAAAGGTGATGATAATCACTATTGAACCTAGACTGAAACCAATCTGTTGACTTCATTTATGTGAAAGTGCTTTATGAAAATATGACATGAGGTATATGGGCTAGTTAGAGAGTACTCCCAAAGATCATTGTGCACCTGCTTCTGCCTTTGATCGATAATATACAAGGTTCAATGAGGGGGAAGGAGAGAATGTGCTCTTAATGATTATTCAGGTTAATTATCCCTGAATGAAATCCCTGATTCACAAACTTAGAGTTCTCCCATCAGATAATTTTGTACGTGTTATATTTATGAATATTGTCCTATAATAAGGGTACTTATTAGCCAAGGAAGAACAAAGAGTCAGTAATTTTCAGGGATGACTGCTATCAAATAACATAAATCAGGAAACACAATTGATTAACTAATTTAAACACTAAGGACAGATTTGGTTGCTATGGTGATAGAAGGAAGGTCGAAGTTTTGATCACCTGCAAGACTCTTAACTCTTGAGGGAATTCACAGGAATCACAGATATTGGAGAAAGAAAATATCTACCAGGTCATCTAGTCATCATGTTAGCAATTTAAAAAAAAATAATGCTCTGCAGTCACTTCTTCTAAAGGCCTTAAGTGGCTTTACCAATATTAATTCTCATATTGCCCAAGAGAGAGTTATTGGTATCTCCATTTTATCACTGAGAAAACTTACAATGAGGTGCTTTGTGGGGAGATTCTGATTTAGAACTCAGAATTCTGAGCTTTCTGCACTTTGTTCTTTAATCTTGAGACAACCCTTACCCTTAGATGGTACCCCACACAAGACTTTAAACAAATTTAAGCTTTGTATGAGCCCAAAACAAGATGTAACTTCCAAAATAGCTGACAACAGCTTGCCTTGCATTTATACCAGGACAGAACTCAGTTCAAGACAGAGAACAGTTTCCTCTGTTTCTTCACTTATCAAACCATATCTGGACTATTGTTTTCATATCCAAGTGACATATTTTGAGATAAGATAGACTTTGGAGAGAAGTAGCATCACTTATAGAGAATTTGATACTTAAAAAGAGTCAGAGAGATCTGGGTTCAAACTCTAACCCCTCTCTGGCACTTACCAGTTGTGTTACCATAAATAAGCTGGGGGGTGGGGGGGATGACCACTCTGACTTCAAATTGCAGGCAGGTTACATCATAAATTTGGAAAATCTACACACCTAAGAGACATCTTTGATATAACTGAAGGACTTTGGAGGATCTATGGAAGAATAATGAAAATAGGGAAAAGCCTGGATGATAAAGTCAGTGAAAAAATGTTAAAGGAACCAGGGATGCCAACATGTAATCTGGAAAAAAATTAAAATTCTGGAAAAAGGAAATTATGAATGTTTAACCTGAAAAGAGGGGAGAAGAAATAAATATTCTAAAAGTTGGCTTCAAACAATTGAAAAACTATTATGTAGAAGCAGAATACTTCATGGTGAAGAACTTGGAACAATGGGTGAAAACCACAGGAAAGTAAGTATAAGAAAGAATTTCTAAATAATTAAAGCTTCCTGAAAATATAACAGGATGCCTTGGGTGGTTTTTAATGCAGGACGCTTTCAAGAAGAGACTGAATAAAGAGTTATGGAAGGGATTATTATACTGGGTTGAAGGCTAGAGATTCCTTCTAACTTTAAGCATTGTGTAACTGAATGCTCATGCCTTTTTTTTTGGGGGGGGGGGGGGGTACACTGACTGTTTTCTTCTAAAATGTTACCATCATCCTTTTGTTCTAGTTTTGCTTTCTTAAATGTTGCAATTCAGCACCATTCAAAAAATATGGAGTATTCTCTTTTGGTATTAATAAATAAAGTTTCTTTCCCTTTATTCCCTTTTTTTTGCCCACATTTCCTTCCTTTTCGCCCAATTCCCCCTAACATGCCTATATTCTAAAATTACAAAAGGAAAGGTTTTCCAGCCTCACTGATTGCTGTGTGTGAAGTTTGGGGAGTATAGTTTGCTGAAGCAGGTCATTTCTGCTTGATTTGTCACCATCAGGTAAACATCTATTAACCATTACTTTTATTAAGCTAGGTGCCAGGGAAACAAAGGCAAAAACTCTACAGGTCATGTCCTCAAGGAGTTCACATTCTTTCAAGGGAAACAACGTGTACAGGTACAGTATGTGTAAATACAGCACACAAAATGAGTCAAGGTAGTTTTGGAAAGGAGGGGGCTAACAAATGGGGGAGAAGGGGATCAGGAAAGGGTTCATGTCCAAAGTGATACTTAAGTTGAGTCTTGAGAGGAATTTGAGATTCCAAGAGGCAGAGGTGAGAAAGGAGAGCATTTAAGCACTGGGAAAAGCAAGAGCAAAGGTACAAAGATAAGGGAGTGTGATGTTTTGAAATAGCAAGAAGTTCAGTCTGGCTGAACCTTAGTGTGTAAAAAGGGAGATTCTTTAGGATTGGATTACAAAGGGTTTTAAATGTTAAATGGAGAAGTCTACCATCAGAAACAGTATTATTAACCTGCCCTATAAAATAAAAGATCATGAAGGCCAACCTATAAACAAGAAATTTTCATTAATGATCTCCAAGAAAAATGTGGAGTATGTCAAAATATAAGGATGTTCCCAAATTCCCCATGGAGCAGGGAAGGATGCTTCCATTGATGAGGGTTTCATTTCTGATAGGTATGGATTTCAAACCTCTGTGTGTGTGTGTGTGTGTGTGTGTGTGTGTGTGTGTGTGTGTGTGTAAAATACTAAAGTGCACATTCCACAAATTACTCACTGATCACAAATTGAAAATTCACATTTCTATACTACATTAAGATTTGTGAAAAACTTTTGTCAAAAGAATCTTATTATAAATATAATTATCTTCTTTAAATAGATGAGGAAGACAAGAGTCAAAGGGCTTAAATGAGCACGGTGGTCAGTGCCAGAGCTGGGAAGAGTGCCCCAGGCTCTGGAATCTGAGTCTGCTTCTTTTTTCCACAGCACCAGGGCAACTTGAACATATGTTAAGACTTCCCTCTGTGCTCTCTAATGTGGGCTTTGTATCACTCCCCACAGGTGAGAAGAGAGGCAAGTGTGTTGGGTATTTTTAATCTCTTCCTACATCTGCCATAAGTGATATTTCTGCTGCGCTGATAGCTTAGAATCCTTTCTATTTTTATACCATTTGTGAAAGTAATTAAAGCATTCACTCTTCACTCCTGCTCTCTCTCCTAAATAATTAATAATGATTTGCTATAAGATCGCATGGCTCATCACCAAACATTTTCCCTAACTGGACACATAAACATTCATCACATTATAGCACTTTGGGGTAAATTCTAGTCAGTGTTTTTAGCCAAGGCAATTTAAAACTAATCCACCAGACAAACTTTCATGAGATGCCACATCAAGCACTTAAAACCCAAGCCTGTAACAACTACTGCATTTATCCCTTCATTTTATCTCTATGGGTTCTGCAATATATTTTTTATTAATGTAGCATAGTGAGTCTGGTACATTATTGGAGATGGAGTGAGGGAGGAAAAAGTTACTTCTGGAACTGCCGTGCTAATTGGTGTAAAGATGAGTTCTGAGAAAACAGCCATGTCTGTTGGAGCTTATGAAGCATACAAAGAAGTCCTGAGATCTCAGTTCTGTCTCAGATATTCTAGCTTTGTGATTCTGAGCAAAGCATGCATTTAATCTCTCAATTTCCCCAGATATTAAATGAAGGGATAGGACTCGGTCACTACTAAGATCCCAAGAGCCATTGCTTCTTTACCCAGATTCCATTTAGAAGTCTGTGGGGATGAGATTAATTTCTCACTCGCTTTCTATCTACTCCTCTCCATTTGGACATAGATGTGGAGGATAAGGAATGGTTCTTCGTGAACCTGAACTTCATCTCAAGTTTCTTCATTTTAATGTAAATGGTACCAAAGGGCATTCACCTCTTTAAGAAACATTTGTTCCACAACTTCACTAATCTTTTAAATTTGATTCCCTCTAACAAATTGTTTCTAAGAACTGCTCTCTTTTTCTTATTCTTCACATTTTCTCCCCAGTTTTTATATTCCTCTAATCCACTTGTTCCAGATTTTCCAAGGGTTTAAATGCTGTTATTTTAAGGCGGTTGTTATGAACATTGGTTCAGAAAGTTGCTCCACTTTCTTAATACAAGTAGATTTATACATATTTGAATTCTTAAATTCCTTATTGCTTTCTGCCTATGGTCTTTCCTTGAAAATTCATTATTCCTTAATTTTCCATGCTTTCTTCCATGATAGAAAAATGGTTATTTAATAATACAATTCTAAGTTCTTTTCTAGTTATTATGAATTTCAGTCTCACCTCAAGAAGCCCCAGTGTCTCAAAATATATGGCAGCACACAAGTGGTTCTGAACCACCAGCAATGTTTTACCATGAAATTTCTGACATGTACAAGAGGCACCTATTTTGTATCACTTCATCTTCAGATGTCTCCTGACTACAATATATTGATTCACAGCCAGAAGTCAATCAGGTTCACTCATAGCCCTCAGGATAACCTCTAAATATCATTTCCTGATATTAAAATATCCATCATCATCCTTCAACCTTTTCATTATCAAGTACTTATGACTGAGCTGCAAGTTTGCCTTTTATTTAATCTTTTTATTTCTCCTAGAAGAAAATATTGGAGTGATTTTTTCCCATCACGAGCATATTTAAGTTTTGACAAGACAATACCACTTCAAATATAATAGCCTGCCTTTCAGTTTGAGGACCAGTTGGCAAATACTGAAACTGTTAAGTGAGTCTGATATTACTCTTCTCTTCAAGAAAATATTTGTGTTGTTTTCAAAAGAGGGAATAGGATTTTTTAAAAATCTGATCTTAATTCCATATCCTTAACTTGTGTTTATTTTAATTGCATGTCCTCAACTCACAAGGCTATCTGTGCAAGGACTGGAAAAGCAGAAAGCAAAAGCAAACAAAAATAAACAATATATAATATATGCATAACAAGTAATATATAATATAGTTTATCAACTGTAAATGTCTCACCAAGGTATCAAAATTTTTGATATATATTCATAGGATCATAAATTTAGAGCCGAAAAGGATCTTAGAAGCCTTCTAGAACCCCCATATTTTAAAGACGAGGAAAGAGGAGGCCAGAGACTATATGGCAAAGCTAATATTTGAACACAAGTCCAGTGACTATAAATCTAATACTCTCTTTTTCTATACAATACTATCTCCCTCAGTTACCAATTTAACAACTACCTAATGCATACAAAGTATAAAGGGAAATAATTTAATCCACGTCAACCAGCATCTATTAATTACCTACTATTTTGCCAAAGCTAGAGAGATGGTACAGGACAGAGTCCCAAGCATAGAATCAGGAAGACCTGAATTCAAATCTGGCCTCTGACACTTACTAGCTATGACTCTGGGCAAGATACTTAAACCTGTCTGCCTCAGTTCCCTCATTTGTAAAATGAACTAAAGAAGGAAATGGCACACCACTCAACCTTTGCTAAGAAAATCCCAAAAAAGGGATCATGAAGAATAAGACACAATTGAAATGACAATTCTCCCAGACACTGTGCTAAATGTTAGGGATATAAAGAAAGCTAAAAGTGCAGTCCCTAACCTCAAGGAGTTTACAATTTAACAGAGGAGATGACAAGCAAACAACTATGTACAAACTAAATTGATTCAGGATAACTTGGAGATAATTTCAATGAGAAAAAATTAAGATTTAGGAGAAGAGTAGAAAGCTTCATATACAATATGGGGTTTTAACTAAGATTTGATGGACCTTGGTGAAACAAGAAGGTATAGATGGTAAAAAGAACTTTTTGGCCAGTGCAAATACATGGAACCAAGCCTGTGTCAAAAAGCAGCAATGTCACTAGATCACAATATATAAAGGAAAACAGTGATGTGTGGAAAAATATTTAACCACCAGTTCTTCAGGTGAGATAATGTATGCATGACCCACTTTTAAGTTTAATTTGCTTTACTAACATGTCCTCTACTACTTTCTTAAGTATTGACAATCAATAAAAGAATGTCTTAATTTGCACTATCTGGAATTTCTCAGGTAAATGCTCAAAATGAAAATTTAACAATCAGCTCTCATAAGCAATATAAAATGGCTCCAGAATACCCTAATTTGTAATATAAGAAGACTGGGAAGGTAAGAAGGGTCCGTGTTATGATGGGCTTTAAAAGTCAAAGAGAAAATTTCATAACCTTGGGTAAGATACTTCATTGTCCCCTTCATCTGACTTCTGCCCTGAAACCTCTATAGCCCCTAAAATGAACAGTACTGGTTCTAAAATCATGTCCAAGAATTTGAGAGCCAGAACAGAACCTAGAGATAATTTAGCCTGACTCTTGCATTTTTGTAAATGGGAAAACTGAAGCTGAGTTTTCTGCCCCCTATGCTTCTTGCTACACCTTATACAAGTTCTCTTACTTCCCTAGGCTTCGGTTTCTTCTGTAAAATGAGAGCATTAGATTAGAGGTCCTCTAAGGTCCCTTCCATCTTCCATCTCTAGATTTTTAATCTATTTATAGAACTTGGAACACAGTAATTGATCAATATGTTTGTAGATTGCTTGAAAATTTAGGATACTTTATGGGGTTTTCCCTTTTAAAAACATATTCTCTTATTGATCATTTAAGCTGCATCTATAAAGAAAAAATAATAGAAAACTGAATCAACTACCTGGATTATTCAGCCCCTTTTCTATTCTTTTTTTTAAAACCCTTACTGTCTAGGGCAAGGGCTAAGTAAATGGGGTTAAGTGACATGCACAGGATCACACATCTAAAAAGTGACTGATTTCAACCCATATTTGAACCCAGATGCTTTGGTCTCCAGGCCTGACTCTCTATCCTCTGAGCCACCAAGCTACCCCTCAGCCTTTTTCAAAACAAACAGGAAACTGAAGTATAGGTGGGTTTGGGGGTTTGAATTGTTCAGATGATTTTCTCAACTCTCTCCATTTTATATTTTCTGTAAACAGTGCCAACATTAGCTTGGTAAGCTATGATTAAAATTGGTTTTTATAAAATCTTAACTAAACCAAGTGCTTAGCATCATTGTTTACTTTTTTTGTCTAAGAATATCATACTGAGAGGGTGGAAAGCAGTATAAACCCAAGGATCTATAAAGTGCTTAATTTGCAAAGAAAACTCCTATCAAATGTAAAGGATAATGAGCTTCCATTTCATTTGAATAATGTAATTAGTTTATTATCTTCATATCTTCTGTGTGTGTGAGAAATAGCTCTCATGTCTGTCTGTGGTATATGTACTACCAATGTTGTCATAACCATTATGTTTCAGAATCAAATGGGCTTTTCTAGGTAGGCTATTAAACTCAACTGATAACTTTTTTTTTAAAGAGTTTCCTTTAATTACAAGCAGAAAATGCTTTAATCTCACTAAATCAAAAGCAGTTTTTTATTTCTCCAGGGACACAGAGATCATCAGCAGGAAAAATATTTTAAACTTATTAGGACATTAAATGAATAATTCAATATACTGATAGCAGAGGGCATTTTGTTGAAATTCCATAGATATTTCCCAGATAAGAAAATAGGTAGATATTGAAAGCCAGTATGTGTCAACTAGGTCATTTATAAGGAGGTCAGCTGTAAGTCTGTAATATTGGGAACTTTCTCAACAACAGAGTAACAGTTTGTTTTATTTGACTTGTTTGGGATAAGATCTCTGATTACACCAGTCAGAGGAAATGTCTCCTTTGGAGGCTTCTTCCACCTGTAAAAGAGCATCAGCTTGAACTTAAATCTTAGAGAGCTGCTGTTTATGGTCACAGTTAATAGGCACTAAAATAGGCTCTTGAGGGTAGGGACTGTATTATTCCTTGTGTTTGTATCACTAGGTCTTAGCACCATACCTGGCAAAAGTAAATGCTTTTTGTTGTTTAGTCATTTTCCAGTCATGTCGAATTCTTTGTGACCCTTTCTAGGGTTTTCTTGGCAAAAAATACTAGAGTGATTTGCCATTTTCTTTTCTAGTTTTACAGAAAAAGAAACTGAGGCAAACAGGGTTAAGTGACTTGCCCAGAGTCACATAGCTAGTAAGTGTCTAAGGCCAGATTTGAACAGTGGAAGATGAGGCTTCCTGATCAGCACTCTATCCACTGCATTACCTAGCTGACTCATTTTTTTAATGGTGTTTAAAAAGTGTTTATTGATTGATTGATTGAAATATTAAGAATTCAGATTGAAAGCCAGAATTTCAGGACTCAAAGCCAACCAACCCTTTGACTTCAATGCCTGCTACTTCTTTTTATTTACTCCACAAGGTAATTTATTTATTCCACACGGTAATTCTTAACCTTTTTTTTATGTCATGGAACCTCCTGACAGTATGGCTCTCTTCTTAGAATCTTAATGCATAAAATAAAATACATAGGATTTATATATAATACAAAAGAAATCAATTATATTGAAGTTATATTAAAATACAGTTAAGAAAATAGCAAGAAAAACAAGTTCACAGACTACATTAAAATCCTCAAGAGCTTTGTTTCAAAATTAATTTTCAATTAAAATGAATAATAATCTTTTAAAATAAATATTGATTCTTCAGTTCTTTATCTTTATGCTGATGCTACTTCCCAATTCACAGATAGACCTACTTATTTGCACATTGGGCTTGTTTTTTTACCCTTATAGTCATTATTTTGATAATTACAAATCTGTAATTTCAAATGTATGTAATTTTAGTTGTTCAGATCAACTTAGCATTACAATTATAAGTTAAGGAGTGGTTCAGTGGATAAAGTTCCAGGACTGGAAATTGGAGGTCCTGGTTCAAATCTAGCCTTCAACACTTTCTACTTATAGGACCCTGGGCAAGTCATTTAACCACATTTGCCTAGCCCTTACCTCTCTTCTTCCAGGAAACCAATATATATTTAGTATGGATTATAAGTAAGATGGCAAAGGTTTAAAAAACAAAAACAATTATAAGTTAGTATTCTCTAGACTTCTTACTCCACCTTATTCTAATAGCTTTCTTCACCCTGGAAGCTGCCTTTACCATCATACACCATCTGGCTTCTCACATCAAAATATTCCTTTATCCTGAAGCCTTCTTGTTTGATCCTTCTTCCCCTTCCTTTGATTGGTAATTTCCTTCTGAAATCTATTTTAAGGGCTTAGGGACATCCAAAGCCATCCATGTTCTCTTCTTTATTCCTCTGTCTCCCCTCCCTCCAAGCCTATATCTAAAAACTTTTTTTCTCTCTTGTGGTCCTGAGTAAGTATCTCCCCATCCCCTTTTTAAAATTTAAATTTATTTATTTTTGTTTGTTCCATTAAAATACCCAATTAACTCCCAGTCTCCCTCTTCTTGTTTCCCCATTAGAAAAGGCATCCTTTGAAAAAAACATATATGTGTACATAAATCCATGTCTTACTTTTCAAGTACCTTTTGTGGCTATTTTATCTCATTAGAGGATATCCTAGACTGCAGGGTAGTCTTTCTTTTTGCCTCATTTTTCTGTTTGCATCCTCCCCCCTTTAGTATAGTGCCTGGCACATGCTAAGTGTTTAATAGAGACTTGTTAACTTGTTTACTAGATTGCCTTTGAAAGACAAAATATATAGATTTCCTGAAAGGCTGGATTTTATGTAAAATATGCTGGAGCAAATATTATCTGAAACTAAAATTGGTCAACGATATATATGAGCAAGCTAACTCAGAAACCAGAGTTTGATTTTCAAAGTCACTCAATGTCATTCTTACACCCTGAAAGCATTCATTTATCTCATAGATATTAATATTTTGATTCATACCAGCTGATGAAATGAAACATTGGAAAAATCCAGAGTTATTTTCAATAAAAATGGGATTTCCACTAACATTTCTTCTACATGTGGGTAAATCAAAGTTATTTTCATTCTCTATTCCATGGACAAAGAAGGAAGTATAGGAAATTTGGGATGGCTTCATTTTTTCACTCAAAACACAGATATAAAAATTTTTATTTAAATAAATGCCATCTATAGAGCCCTCTCCCTCTTTTTAAATAAATATAGTGAGATAAAATGCCAAATTGACAATTTGGGTAGGGGAAAGAGATGAAATAAAACAAAAAAACATCCAAATTTCTTATTTGTTTTAAAAATCAATAACAGATCTCTCAGCCATTACTGCTTGAAATCATGTTCATAAAATGCTTACTTCTCATATCTCTTCTACTAAAATGAGTAAAGGAAATAGAAAAAACAAAGTCTGTCCCATTTTCTCCCTTCTTTTGATGTGTTCATTGTTGCTGGATTTTGCCTTTGAAACCTTATAAATAATATGCCCCATTTGTTATTTACCCTGGGAAACTGCCAAAGTATAGCAATTAGAACAAGAAAGAAAATTTCTTTTCTTAATGAATTTGAAATATATATATACTCTCTCTTTCCCCACCCACTTTCAAATTAGTGTTCCCTGTTTATAAAAGTTTATCTTCACTCCAGCCAATTACAATAATAATAATAATAATTCTTTACAAACATCATTTCTTCAGGGACAATCCTCTTCTTGTGAATTAAGTGAATCCCAAGTTTGGATGGCACCAATAAATAACCTTTGCAAAGAGGGCAAGTCATGATAGAATATCAATTGGGTTAGAGCCTGCTAGCCTAGTAGAAGGGGACAGAATACAAATAAATGAAGAAGCCATAGATGTTTATCAGTATTATCAACAAAGAATCAGCTGTGAGGTCCTAGAATGTGTACTACCAGGGGTTTGGAGACAAAACTTGGCTTCAAATTCTATCTCTGCCACCTATTATATATGTGATTTGAAGCAAGTCATTTAACTTTTATAGGATTCAGTTGCCTATTTTTAAAAGATGGGGGGAGGCAGGGGTGAAATAAAATTATCTTTAAGATCCCTTCCAGCTCTAAATCTTACAATACCTCAAATATTAAAAAGTAAGATCTGTGATCTTCTCCAAAATGATAAGTTCATAGACAAACTCCAGTGGTGATCTAACAAAAGTAGGATTTTATTTCACATACTCCCAATAACTCTCTAACTCTCTCTCTCTCTCTCTCTCTCTCTCTCTCTCTCTCTCTCTCTCTCTCTCTCTCTCTCTCTCTCTCTCTCTCTCTCTCTCTCTCTCTTTCTCTCTCCCCCCTCTCTTCTTTTAAGAGAAAAGGAGAGGAGAGGGGAAGGGAAAGGCAAGGAGGGGAAAGGAGAAAGAAAGAGGAAAGAGAGAAGAGGAGAGAGACAGACAGACAAACAAACAGAGAGAAAACAAGAACACTAATAGGAGGACCATAGAATGTTTCCATGTCAAGTTATTAGGGTCTATATACTTTAAGCATGATGTTTTCCTTACCAAGTTTAATAGGTCTAGGAGAAAATATCCTAGCTCATTTCACAGTTTAAAATAACAACAACAACAATAAACAAACCTGTGCGTTGAGAAAAACGTAGTTATGGCCATTTTGTTGTTGTTCCTTTGTTTCAGTTGTATCCAACTCTTTATCACCCCATTTGGGCCCTTTCCTTGGGAAAGATACTGGAGTAATTTGGCATTTTTGTCACCAACTCATTTTACAGATGAGGAAACTAAGACAAATAGGGTTAAACGATCTATCCAAGATCACACATCTAATACATATGTGAGGTTAGATTTTAACTCAGGAAGATGTCTTCCTGACTCCAGTCCGAGATTTCTAATCACGCTGTCACAGTGAAAGTTATATACCAGTAGAAATGGAATGAAAACAAATATTTCAGTCCTCTGTGCCAACAGTTAAAAAGATATTTTAAAGCTTGGTCATTTCTTCAGATGGCATTGAACAAAAGGAGTAAAGCTTCAGTAGTAATTGAGACATTAGAAACAGCTCTCTAACTTTCAAAGCCAACTGAGGCACAAAACAGAGAAATAAATATTCCCCAAAAGTATTGCTCATTGTCATGAAGGATGCCTAATGAAGCTGGGATGGAAGAAGGTGTCTCTCTAGATTGTTTCTATTTGGAGATTTTATGCTGATTGCTTTAAACCTCATGGTAGTTTTTGGCCTCTTCAATGAAATCTATGATTATTTGAAATTGAACTTGCTATCAATTCATATGAGAAAAATTAACAGATGAAAAATGCCCATTGTCCCAAATATATCTTAGATTTGGAAGACTAGATCATTGAATTAGTACATGAGGATATACATATCAGACAAAGAACTATAGATAGAAAATGATTCATGCCCAGAAATAAACAGCAGGAAAAGAGCAGGCTAAGTTGCATTTGGAAAACTACAATGCTTTCAATGATACTAAACTTTTTCCTAATGCAAAGACCCATCTTGTCAACACTCTCTGAAGAAAAAAAAGTTACAAATGACTCCAAGAGCAGAAGAGAAATGCACCATGGACATAAATGGACTATAAAGTATTTTCAACTATGACCCTTGTCAAAGAAGTAGATGGGTGATCTTCAGGGAACTGAGTAATTGGAAAAGGATCAGAACTAGCATGAAAAAAAAGAACACAAAGAAAGCTTAAATAATGCACCCAAGAGATCTATAATGCTCTACAGAGGGAATTCTACTCTTTTTTGTGTGCCTTGGCCTGCTTGGACAGTCTGATGAAATCTATTGAAATAGCAAAGTGAATACAAGTACATCAAACTAATTACTTGATCAATTTAATTTACTAACACAAATCTTTCACATATTGATAACCTCACATCAAAACTCCTACTACTAGGAGTTACCCTATTTTAGAAAATATTAATAGTCCAATTGGCATCCCATCAGAATCACCACTGGGCTAGTGTGTACAATATTTGTCCATATGACTATAAGATATGCTAAATCCAGTTTCCTCTTTCCTTTCATCTCCCTAGAAATACAAAAAGAAAATACCTCTCAGAATTAAATGACTTTCCAATATATATTCCATTAGACAAAATCATCCGGCAGTTTGAGAACCAAGATCCGGAGGAAGAAGGCTATTCAATACAAAGCCATTGATTCTTGGGTAGACTAAATATTGGATGGTTTATCTTCTCGGATTAAAGTGCAATAGTAGAAAAGAATTCCTGCCACAAACCCTCTGCTTACAGAAGTTTTATGTATATTCCTTTTTTTATGACTCTGCTATTACACATTCTTTATCTTGCGGTCTGTGAAAATGTAATAAAAAAAAAGCTTTAAGTAATATCATTTCAAAAAGGAACAGATCGAATTGCCCTCTTGTTTTTAATATTATAGCTTTTCTATTTTATGGGTATGCTTAAAATAACAGTAGAGACAAATTTTTAGTTTCTCCAAGAGACTTCTGTTGCCCCTCCTTTTATTCTTTCATTGTCCTGATTCCAAGTGTTCAAAAAGTTATTAAGAACAATTTGCTTAAGTTTTTTTGTTTTTATTTTGTTTTTAATTCCTGATAGTAGTGTCCTGTACTTACTCATTGAGTGTATGAAAAAAGCTATGAATTTTTCTCCTTCCATAAATCAAAAAATTCATCAAGAATCCAAGAATCCAATTCATTGTAAACCCTTAATGAACACTTTCTGATTGATGGACCCACTCTGAGTAAGAACACAGCAGCTGCAGATTGAGGTGGCAGATTATATATGTAACTTGGAATTAAGTAGCAATAGACATATACCTTTCTCGCTTTTAAATGTTATTACTTAATTTGAAAACTTTTTCAATATCTCCTTATTTGTTTTTAAGGGTGGCATATCGATTGTGGTAGCCTTAGATTTTTTTGCTTTAAGATAGAATCATGCTCCCCTGCCATTACCAAATCATTTCCTTACATCTACTTCTCATTCTGATGACTCCTTTTTCTATGAATTCTTACAACACCAATTTAATCTGGATTATTCTCTTAGCTTTATTAAAACTGCATTAAAACATTGGTTTACAACTGGTTCCTGAATTTTAGAGGCTGGATATATGTTATCACCCATATATTGAAACCGAAACATCACAGAATCATTCAAAACCCGAGGTATCTCAACAAACTCTGAAAAGGGTCTTGCAGTAGAGGAAAAAAACAAACTATAAAGATATACACAACTAGTACTAAAGAGAATTAAGCAGTGAGTTCATTAGAAGTTGGCCTAAGAGATTTCTGGATTATGAAAATTTAGCTTACTTTTAAAGGCATGTCACATGTTCACTATGTTTACAACCCCTGGAGTCATTCCTGATTCTAATTTCCTTCTCCTCTTCCTCCATTCATTTGGTTGCTAAGTGTTGTTAATTCTACCTCCATAAAAATCTTTCAGTCTGATTAATTTCCCTTTACTAACATGATCACCACCCCACAATAGGTCCTCATCCTCTTTCACCTGGACTATTAAATCTACACCTACTTCTATGACCATGGTCTTTGATATTGTTGGCCAAGAGGGCTTGGAGAAGATCATGGTAAAATTCGGTGGCCTGGAGAAGTTCATTAATTTTGTATGACAGTTCCATGATGACATGTTTGCATGCATTCTAGATAATGGACAATAGTCTTGCACTTTCCCAGGCACCAATGGGTTGAAGTAGGGCTGTGTGTTTGCTCTCATGTTTTTTAGCATTATGTTTTCAGTGATATTGTAAGATGCCTTCAAAGAAAAAGAAAACAGCATCAAGATCTGCATGAGTGGTAAATTATTTAATTTGAAAAGGCTATAAATCTAGACTAAAGCGAAGGGACAGTTGGGGCATGACTTTCTATTTAAAGACGATTGAGTATGCCTCTGAGATGGAGAGATGCAACAGAGCAAGGACTGGTTTTCTGCTATTTGTGCCCATTTTGGCCTGACAATTAACTAGAAGAAAACAGAGGTTCTCCATCAACCAGCACTGTTTGAATTCTGAATGCTGTGAATCAGTTCACTTACCTTGGCAGTATACTTTTCAGGGATGTACGCATAGATGATGAGGTTGATGCCCTCATTGCCAGAGCTACCTCAGGGCTCAGTCAGCTCCAAAGGAAAGGTTGGGAGAAAAGAGGTATTAGGCTGCCTACCAAACTGAAGGTCTACAGAGCCATTGTGCTGACCTCAAACTTGGACAGTACACCAGTGCCATGCCAGGAAATTGAATGGCTTCCATTTGAATTATCTCAGGAAGATTCTGAAGAGCACCTGGTGAAATAGGGTACCATTCACTGGGTCCTTTCTAGAGCTCACCTACCAAGCATGCCAACTCTATTATAGAGAACATAACTCTGGCATTCAAAAAACATGGCTAACCCATCAAAAACATTTGCCTAAAAGACAATTTTACAGGAAACTCATAGAAGGCAAGTGCTCATTTGGAGGTCAGAAGAAGAAGTACAAGAAAACTCTCAAAGTCTCAAGGTGTCATCAACTGTGAGACAAAGGACTGTACTACGTGGCATGCCCACATCAAAGAGGGCACTCTACAGTATGAGCAAAGCAGAATGGCAGCTGGTCAAAGGAAACATGAGATGCACAAACTGAGAATTGTACTCAATCTCAATGTTCTTGTGGGTTATTTGTGCCTCAACCTGTGGTCAAGCCTTCCAAGATTATATTGGTCTGATTAGCCATAGCTGGACACACTGTATGTTGACCCCAACACAATGATGTCATTTTGGTCCTCTTCAAATACAAAAGACAACCACCAACTAACCTGGACTCCAGGATGCTGATGTTTCCCTTGTCAGATCCATCCTCCACATGACCGGCTCACTATCTAGGTAGCTTCCCTTCTCAAGAACCCCAGTGATTCCCTGTGGCTACAAGGATAAATGGTAACTTATTGCCCTGGTATTTAAAGCCCTCCACAATAGTTTCAGCCTCTCATTCCCATCTTATTCCATTTTATTTCCCATCCAACCTGAGCTGAAGATTTTCTGTCTCTAATTTAAGCTTCGTTCCTCAAATAAAGTTTACAAAAATCTTCATTTTTTTTCCTTTAGCATTCATTTCCATTCACGGCTTGTTCAAGGCTGTAGTAATCCTAATACCTTACCCTCATTGATATCCATCATCCACTAATTCCATTTCACATACATGCCTCCTTAAAATCTAAATTCTTTTATGAATCCACATTGGCCTCCTTAGGACACTTGTTTCTACTTCAATAGGATCACTTTTGTCCAACTTATCAGAATTTCTTTCCTGAAATCATCCAATTTTTAATGAATAAAATTCCCCTATTGAAAATTAGATTATAGTATCTTACCTGTTCTTTATCTGAACTATCTGAAAATCTTTCTCAGGCTCAATTTTTTTATTTACAAAATTATGAAGTTGGAATCGGTGACTATATCATCTCTTCCAGCTCTAAATTTATTTTACAAATGATCTATGGCATATAATATGCCCTGTCAAACACTAGGGTGTGTATCACATTATGACAAGCTTTCCCTTCATCTATTAATGTTCCTAAGATTATTGAGTAGATACTTCCTGCCAAGGTGCCCATTATGTCTACTTTGGCAACTAAATATACTGGTCCTACTTGTCAGAAATATTGTAAAGGAGAGGAGAGATTTTTATTCAGTTTGGGGGCTGAGTGAGATGATTTATTAGATTCCTTCTGACTCTGAGATTAAGTGATTCTAGGTGCAAGTTATAACCTCACCATTAATTTCCTATTATTAGCATCCCAGAATTAGTATAAGTATATTCCTTGATATACTATAATTATTTTAAGTTTTCTCTATAGAGATTGTAAAATCTTGAAGACAAAAACTACATTGTTTCTTCATTTAGTAAATTACCTCTAATGCTTATGGCTGACTGTTTACATAAAAGACATTTAAAGTAACTTTTTTTGTCAGTAAATAAACACCTATTAAATGATAACTGCACAGATAAGGCAAAGAAAGATAAAAGACACTTGTTGCTTTCAAAGAGCTCACAGTCTAATGAAGAAGACAACATACGAGCAACGATGTGCAAACATGCTCTGAGTAGGAAAAACTGGAAATAACAGAAAGACACTAGAATTATGAAGGACTAGAAAAAGATTTTATAAATATAAATCATTTTTGGAATGCATATGCAGCATTGTAACAAAACTGACTATGATGAATTCAGTTTTGGATATGATAAGTTTTTTGATGTCTATAGGATATCCAGTTTGAGATATCCAATAGGCAGTTAGAGATTCAAAATAGAGGTCAGTGGACCTCCACTTTGCATTAGTCTAATATATAAATTATAACTGATAACTATTTTTTAAAAGAGTCGGATGAACAGGTTTTTAGTTGTTTTTTTTTAAATCCTTACCTTCTATCTTGGAATCAATTCTGGGTATCAATTCCAACAGAAGAGTAGTAAGGGCTAGGCAATGGGGGTTAAGTGATTTGCCAAGGGTCACATAGCTAGGAAGTATGTGAGGCTAGATTTGAACCCAGGACTCCTGTCTCTAGCTCTGGGTCTCAATCTACCATCTAGCTGTCCCTTAGACACATAGTTTTTACTAGGGTAGTGATCTTCCAGTACAGAAAATTCAAACAGAAATATAGCTTAGCAGCTCATAAGGAATAAAGTATTGAGGAGTTGCCTGGGGCCCTGAAATGTTAAGTGACTTTTCTATGGTCACATAGGAAGTATGTGTTAAAAGCAAGCCTTGAAATGAAATCTTGCTGACTTCAAGGTCAACTCTTCATCCACTAAGGTGTGTCTTCTTTCACTGCTCATATAGAATGTTACTAAAATTATAAATTTCAAACATATAGGATTAACATTTCAAATCACCTATTTTAAATAAATTTTTATCTCTCATTTTTAAATAAGTGTTTTTCAATGTCAATGCTAAATGGCACAGTAAATAGAAAGCTGGGCTTAGAGTCAGGAAAATATGCAGCCTCAACACTAACTGTGTGACTCTGGGCAATTCACTTAACATCTTTTTGTTTCAGTTTCCTCAATGCAGAAAGTGATTAATAACAGCATTTACTGAGTTGTCATGAAGATCAAAAGAGATATTTCTAACATCCTTAGCATAGTGCCTGGCATAGATAGTAGACTTTATAAATATGCTTATTCCCTTCTCTTTTTTTCTCCCACTAAATGTTTATGTATCACTATCTCCCTTCTATAGAATTCTTAAAGGAAAAAAAGTTCAGTAAAATGAATAGACGTATCAAAAATGTCTGATAATGCATGCAATGTTCCACACTCATTGTCTCAGCAAAGAAGTGGCAAGAAGTAATTTATCAAGTCTTCTTTTCAGACAGGAAGCTATCAACTTTGTTTAATTTTTGTTGTTCTTTCAGTGTATATTGCCATACTTATTACATGCATTACTTTCTTCATTATGCAAACTTCATTTTGTATCAGTTCATAGGAACTTTCTCATGCTTTTCTGTATACTTAATATTCATTTCTTTTAGCAAAGTAATATGCAATTATAATGTATTTGTCTATTCCCTAATTGATGGACAAATATTTTGTTTGTAGTTTTTTTTTCCAACAATAGTGTTATTAAAAATATTTCCATGTATATGGGACCCTTTTATTTTGACCTCTTTGAGATAGATGCCTAGCAATGAAAATCACTGGGTCAAAGGGTATAGACAGTGCAGTAATTTTTCCACATTATTATAAACCATTTTCCAAACTGGTCAAAATGCCTGTTTTTAAAAGTGAATAAAATAAAATGTCACTAAATAGAAATGTTATCTCATTTCTAAATGAATTTTTCACCTCATAAATAATATCAGATTTGCTCAATTGTAAGTAATTTAAATTTCACACACACACACACACAAGATTAAAATGTCTCTAATACAACTCTAGAGAGCTTACTTATTCCTCCACGCCATCCTCCACGCTGTCAACTATGTACCAATCCTCATCAATTTCACTCAAGCATGAGAGTAGGGGACAAGATCTAGGAAAGCAGCATTGATTGGGAGGATATAGAAGAATACATTTAGAATACCCCTTTATAATTGTTTTTGTAAAAAAAAAGAATGAAAAAAATTCTCCTACAAATTTTTACCATGAATATATTCTGAACAAAAAAGGCATGATGGGTAGTCCCATTTTTTCTGCTATCATTATAACAAAAGGAATCTTTATTTTCATCTAATTTTTACACATTAGGCCAATGGAATTTAATTATGTCATAAACCAGGCAGATTATTGATAACAAATTCTTTCAATTTTCTTTTAATTTATTTAGATGAACTATTGGTGCAATTTTGTTAATTGCTTCTAAACCCATGAGGACTCACCTCTTAGTTGTTATAGAAAGCAACAGAAATCAATGCAGGGCCAGAGAGGAAAGGTATGGAGCTGCAAAGGTAAATAGCCTATTGATTAAAAAAACAGGAAGTGGTTAAAATGTTGAAGTTGCACTTTATTTCTGAGCATCATTCATCCTATCATTTGCTATAAAATATACCAGATTCTCAACTTGCTGAGCTTAATTCTCTTCTTAACATTTTATAATGAACTGTTGGAGTTTAAGGCAGTTAAATTTGCTTGCATTCCATAAGAAGGAAGGGTAATTACAGATCAAAGGAATAAGTGCGATTAGTTATCTTCTTTCTTGAACAGGAAGTTATTTTTTCTCAGTTTAATAAGAGTCATTTAGAGGAGGTCAATTACACCAGTACTACACTCCCTTTCCTCAGAACAACTGTACACTGGTCCTTAGCATGCTGCAGTTTTAAGAAAATTTATTGATGGAAAACAGACTGGTCAGACAAATCACTTCTTCAGTGCAAACACTATCCTGAATAATAAACAGTTTCTCCTTGGGAAAATCAGCAAGGTGGTCCTTTAAATGTTTTAACAGTTGCCTAAAAGACAAGGGATAGTTCATTTCCTTTTCTAATGTAATAGAAGTGATTTCCCTCACCTTTTAAAAACTATTATCCTTTAATATAGGCTCCATGTTCCTTACCTGGGCCTAAATGATTTTATCATTTTTTGTTGGGAATAGGAGACTTTGGGATATTTTCTGTGGAAAGATCAGAGCACCATTGTCAGTTTTTAATCTTTGGATTCTCCTGAGTCCCTTTTCTTCTTGACAACTGAAGAAAACTCAGGGAATGCAAAGAAAATTTAAATCAACTGAAATATATTTAGTAAGACATAACAGTTGACAAATCATGTAGTATATTATGAAATAAAATGGAAATGATTTGAGTTTTCTGATATTTTGAATTATTCAATATCATTCTTTCCTTCTATAATTATATACTTAGAAGCATTTCCAACCCAAGTAACAACAAATATAAAGGGCTATGCCTCCATTATCTCATTTAATTTTCAAAAAAAAATGGTATTTTTATCTCTAGTGTGCAAAGATATATAGAGTCAACTTTCAATTATTCCAGACTAATTAACTGATCTGTGAAATATTTCAGTAGACTCTTTGCTTCTCCTATCTGATAGTTATCTTTTTCCTATTTAACAGTTTCTTAGTGCCTCTACCCTTGCCAGAAGGTAGGTGAGAGGCAAATGAAATGGAAACCTAAACCAATTCATCTTGCTTCTTTCTGGCTATTCTAGGGGAAAGGCTTAGAGAAAAAAAAAAGGGTGGAAAGATAGGTCAGAATGAGATTTTCCAGTGATCTATCTTTGGATTTCAATTATTCATGCTTTCTCTGGTTACCACTATAAAGACTTATTGGTATGCATGCACATAGCCAAGAAAATAAACCTGTTCTTAATTCTCAAGAGGCAAAAAAGAAATTAAGATGGAACTAAAGACAATGAGTAAATGAGCCTATTGGAAGATGTAATAATGAGTCTAAAAGAAATGCAGTGAACCCTGACCTACTGCACTTATATCTGTAACAAAGCATAGATACTAACTATGCACTGTTATTTTTTAATTAAATATTTATTGATGTGTTTTTACATAATTTTCATTTCCTAATTTATCCTTCAATTTTTCCCCTCCTGTAGAACCATCCTTTATAACAAAAGCATTAAAAGGGAGGAAAAACCATTAGCAAAACTAATCAGCATATTAACTATTATATGAAGTGTTTTATAGTTATACTGACATACAGAGGGTGTAATGGATACAGGGTCTAGAAGTCAGGAGAACATGAGTTCAAATCTGACCTCAGACTATTTGTATGATCCTGGTCAACTCACTTCCCCACATTTACCTTTGTATCCTCATTTATAGATGGGGCTGGAGAAGGAACTGGCAAACCACATCAGTATGTTTGCCAAAAATACCCCAAATGGGATGGTGAAGTGTCAAGAACAATCAAAATGATTGAACTGAACCATACCTATAGTCTTCCACCTATGAAGAAGTAAGGAAGAGACATTCTCATCTTTCTTCTCCAAGGCCAAGCTTTGTTATCATAATTCCACAGCATTCAATCTGTTGGGTTGTTTTGTTTTGGTTTGGGGGGGTGGGTCATGTTGCCCCTTACATTGACTTTGTAATCTTTGTAAAGCATTTTCCTGGTTTTGCTTACTTTACTTTGCATCAGTTCAAAACACATAATGTGGCAGAGGACCATGTAGATACCTGAGAGAGAATGGAGCCACAACAGGATGTTAGTGAATGGTTCAAGAGAAAAAGAGGTTTTCAGCATAAATAATGGTATCCTTTGTCAAAGATGTTCTTCAGTAATTATTGATGCAATTATGTGGCTCTGGATAGTTTAGGGTTTTTTTTAAGTTTTTAATGTGGTTCATTATAATTTTTACTGAGGTGAGAGCATCCTGAAATTCTTCTTATAAATAAAATTTTATCTTAGGAAATAATTTTTCATATGTATGTGTATATATATATACCCATGTCTATATCATATATATAATACATACACATATGCCCCCAATGCACATATCTTTTCATCAAGATTTTATTCAAAATATATAAATCAATATTCAGAAAACATGTTGCATATTAGTCCATATACTTCTTTCTTTTTACTTTATCCTTGATTGTTTTAGGGATTCGGAATGTATTTGACTCATGAGTTTGAATGTTTTTCTCAATTTTGAGAATAATTTATGTAGTACAACATAATTGATCTTTCAAAATTTGTCAGAATTCTCACAAAAATTTATCTAGACAAGGAGTATTTTTTAAAATTTGCTTCTTCTTTCTTGATCTTTTGGGTTTTATATTACATACTCAGTACTTTAAAAGACGTCTATTTGGTCAGAATATGATCTCAATATTATAATTTTTCCTTAGGCAATTTATTTGAGTTGTATTCCAGAAATTTTATATGCTGCCTCATCATTATAAGATGTAGATTGTAAAATAATAATAGTAGGAGATTTTAATGTTCCTCTATCAGTGACTGACAAATTAACACAAAGAGGGGGAAAAGAATGACAATTTTTTAGACCTAAATGTACTGTTGGAAAATTTAGGGCCAGAAGACTTATGTTGCCTTCTAAATGGAAACATTAAGGAATTTTGACTATGCTAAAACCTTTGACCATATGGACCACAGAAAAATGTGGGAAATTCTCAAAGAGATGGAGGTGCCAGATCATTTTGTCTCCTGAGGAACCTGTATATGGGCCAAGAAACAAGAGAACAGACAATGAGTTTAAGATGGGTAAAGGAGTAGGATAAATCTGTATGTATTTTTGTCTCATTTATTTAATGTATGTGTAGAGTACATCGTGTAAAATGCAAGGCTGGATGAATCCAAAGCTAGAATTAAGATTGTCCAGAGAAATATCAATAATTTCTTATGGCAGAAAGTGAAGAACAATTAAGAAGCCTTTTGGTGATGGTAAAAAAGGAGAGTGTAAAAGATAGTTTCAAGCTTAACATAAAAGAACTAAGATCATGGCAACTGGTTTCATCACTCCTGGCAAACAGAAATGGGAAAAATGGAAGCAGTATCAGATTTTAATTTTTTGGGCTTAAAGATCACTGCAGACAAGGGTGACTACAGTTGTGAAAATAAAATATGGTTGCTTTTTTGAAGGAGAGCTATGGCAAATCATAACAGCATACTAAAGATCAGAGACATCACCTTGCTAACAAAAGTCTACGTAGTCAAAACAATAGTTTTTACAGCAATAATGTATGACTTTTATATATAATTTCTCTGTCCCCTAAGACATAATTTCTTGTGGCAAAGGGATCATGTAGTGTTAAGAGTATCTTGTTGTGGTCTTTCAGTTGTTCAGTCATGTCTGACTCTTTACAACTCCATGGACCATGGTTTGTCCAACCTTGTGTTCATTATTTCATTGACACTATCTATTGATCTTATCCTTTCCAGTACCCTTCTCTTTTTGCCTTCCATCTTTTCCAACTTCAGGATGTTTTCCAATGAGTCCTGCCTCCTAATTATGTGGTCAAAGTATTTAAACTTTAGCTTCAGTGATCTGAATTAATTTCTTTATATGTTGACTGTTTTGATCCCCTTTTTATCCAAGGGACTCTCAAAAGTCTTCTTCAGAACAATAATTCAAAAGCAATTAACTTCTTTATGAATTTGGATTTCTATGACATTTGCTATCTACATACTTAATAGACCTTGAAAGTTCCTTTAAGCTTACAAAGCACACTCTCTTTTTAATTACTTCATTTAATCCTCTTAGTAACTGGAGAATTAAGTGATATATTACTAGATCTATTTGGGCTAAGATCTAGTATATTATTTCCACTTTATATTTGAGTAAACTGAATTTCAGAAAGGTTAAGTGACTTAGACAAGGTCACACAGCTAGTAAGTAATAAAGATGCTACTTATACCTAGGGTATTCTGACTTGGAGGTTTTTTTCCCCTTTACCCAAATCTATCTATAGGATGTTTGTAGTAGCAGGATGATTTTCATTCCAATCATCATACTTTTGAGGAAAAAAATATTGTCTTTTTATATTAAAAAAGGGAGACAGTGGGTTGGAACAAAATACCTTTATAGTCATAATGATTTTTTAAAGTTTACTTCAGGACTATGTTATTGCACATAGAGTACCAGCAAAGCAAGTTAAGCCAAAATAGCTAATTTATAGTTGATTGCTTGGGTTCTAGCTGGGGCAGATGAATTATATTTCTCCAAAATGATCACTAATTGTTTTTCTGGGAATGTAATGTGCAATCAAGATGTCTTTTTCCAGTCCGGAATGGAAAGAACACACACATTAAGGAAGTAAAGAGCTGGTTTCGACTCCTGGCTATGACATACTAATGTTAATAATTCGCTCAGCTCCAAAAAGGAGATAATGATGTTCACATGAGGTTGTTAGGAAAGACATGCACACATGCACACACACACAGAGGCATATACACCCATATACATACATAATATATGTACATGTACATATACGTGTAATATGTGTGTAAATTATTACAACTCAGAAGACAGGTTCAATAGTTTCAGCATCTTAGACAGTAGGGTTACTTGCAGATACTTTCTCAGAGGAGAAGTTAACTTCGATTACATCATTGTTGACTGTCAGAAGGAAAGTTAATGTAGGTTCAGACTAGGTTATTCTACTTCAATCACCTTGTATGAGATGGTTTATTTGGCTTATTTAATGGAAGAAAATGGATGACTGAAATTTATGCCTTTTCTTCTAAATTGATTAAGGTCATAAAAGAATCCCACTTCCCCCCAAAAAGATGTGAATATTCTTGTTAATTGGTTTAATGATCCTTAATCAGCTCACAACAAAGGCTTTAACACAAATGGTGCTATCTTCTAAGCAAGCTACAGCTTAAACAAGTGTCAAAATTCACCTCTATTGAAATGCAAATATACTCTTTCTTTCGAAAGGAAATGTATTTAGCTTTCAGATTGCTGGGAATGGAACAGTTTCACACTAATTGAATTATAATTTTGGAAACTCTTGGAAAGGATCATTTTAAAAAACAATTCAACAATAAATGCTTTATCTTGATCAATAAAAACTAGGTAGTTCACCTATTAAACTAGGCAGTTCAATATATTCCTCCTAAATGATCAGTGAAGAAAGGAATAGAGCCTCCCATTCTGATAACCAGATAGTTCATGTTTACATAGTATGAGGTAGGAAAAAAATCAGAATTTTGGATAGAAATTCTAGATCTTTTTTTTTAGCAGCACTACACATTTTGCCTTGACATAGATAAGTTTGGTCTAGATGACTTCTAAATTCACTTCAAGCTTGCAGCCCTAGCCAACAGATTTCTTTAAAGGATTTTGGCTAAGGTATTTACCCTGCTGTATTTTGTTTTTTCCAACTGGGAAATAAGGATTGTAATGTTGTATAACAAAGACTGACTACCTACAATTTTCATTGTGATGGCTTTTTAAAAATTGTTTTTTGTAATTTATAGTGCAGGTCTTTGAAATTACCTTTATCTCTTAAAATCATTTAAGAACAGCTAATAAATCCCCATAACAGCCTGATGTGTTTAATGGGTAAATTGGAAACCTTATATTTACATTAAAAATACATTGCCAGGATAATTTTTTTATTTCACACAATATTTAATAATATTTTCTATAGAATACTTGATATTTTTCAGACTAATTTCACACCTAAATGTGATAGGTGCAGCATACTTTTAAAATGTAAGCTATTATGATGATTATACAGTATTTCATCTGATCCTTACAACCCCATTAGGTAAGGACGGGTATTCTTAATCCCTTTTTATAGGTGAAGAAATTGACTAAGAAAGGATAAAAATCTGCCTTGAGGGTCAACTCATATCATTTTTACAAATGAGAAAACTGAGGTCTGGAGCAGGTAAATGACTTGACCAAGGTCATATAGATAATAAGTAACTGAGTCTAAATTTGAAGCCAAGTCTTCAGAATCCAACTCTGGCACCTTTTTTTTCCATTCCAAGTCACTACTTCCCCATTAGGTTCCTACAACTCCAAGCCCACTATACTTACCAATAGATGCATGGTACTGTGACAATGAGATTTCCAAAGCTTTATGGAAACGTACCCTAAATAATTTGACTGTTTCTCTCATCTCTCTCTCTAGCAAAACCATATCCCCTCTTTCCAAGAATAGTACACAATTCAGCTTCTCTAGGAGGTCTTCTCAATAGTCTCTATCCTATCCCTTCTTCATAATTTCAACAGTTGTACTTAAAATACTTTACCCAATAAAACAGTACAAGCATTTAATGCATTTTTATTTATACTTGCCCTGGTTCCTCTATCTAAGTCTCTCAAACATAGTACAGAATTCCCTAACGCAGGTGGAACTTAATAATGCTATTGGCTGACTGACTTTACTATTAGAACCACATTTTTATAGCACTATCATAAGAGCAAGTGTTCATTAATAAACTGTCCCAAATAATGGAAAAATAAAATGAATTGTGACATGTGTGGCCTTGTCAGAACCAATTACCAAAACTGGAAATTCTAAGTGGAAAGTTAATGTTTAGTTTTATAAGTTGAGGAATGAGTAAATACAAAATCTCTCAAGAGGGTTTATACTTTTTTTCTGCTTCCTAGCTCTTCCCTCCCAAAGTCCTGGATCTTATTAGAGGGTAACCAGAGACCTTGCTCTTTGCAGAAGTCTTTAAAGAAACTTGTCTCAGTCTTCCTACAAATCTAATTTCTACCAAAAGCATTGCAGAACTGTAAGTCTTGATTATTTCACAGCTGACTGGAGTCCTGTGAATTTTCCTCAAGTAGGCTATGGGATGAAGAAGACAGCCTTTATAACAGCTCTGAAGAATTTACTGATTAATAAAGAATAAGTAGTCAAATCACCTGACATTGAATCCCAGAATTTCCTGGGTGTGAGGTTTAGAAAACACTCACCTGCTTGCCATTGAAGAATTAATTCTATTGTAAAACAGACACCTTCCTTGGCTACAGTAGTTGAAGGATAAATTTTACTTTTGCACATGTGATTTAATAAAAATATGTAATGTAGTAGGAAAATGCAACAAAGAGACTGGCTAGATAAGAATATTTGAAAACTAGGATAGAGTATATATAGTAAATCGGGGCAACTACGTGGTATAGTGGATACAGTACCAGATCTGGAGTCAGGAAGAGTTCAAATCTGAACTTAAATAGCTACTAAAATGATGTGACCATGGACAAGTCTCTTAACCCTGTTTGCCTAAATTTCTTCATCCGTAAAATGAACTGAAAAAGAAAATGGCAAACTACTCTAGGCTCTTTGCCAAGAAAACCCCATATTGGGTCAGAGTCAGATTTGACTGAAACCAATGAACAAAAGCAGGATACAATAAATCTAAGTGAGAGAACTCTCCTATTTTAGAGACTTAAAACAGAGCCCAAATAGAAGAGAAAAGCAAAAGCAACAGTAAGCAAAGACCAGTTCAGATCAGGTCCCAAACTTCTGGCCTTCACTATTTATATATTTTAGTGTTTTTTGACCTCTTTGTGTAATATTTATTGCGAAAGGAAATGGGATTGGAAAAATGGGGATAAATGGGAGGTTTGTATGGGGGTATGGAGGAGTTCAGGGGAGAGTGGGAATATCGCTTGGTGAGGCAAAGGAGAGAGATCCCCCCTGTTGAGAGGAAGCAGCAGGGGTCCGATAAGGACTGTTAGTCCTGGAATGACTGAACTGAAGTTCAGCTCCCTCTATGACCAGAAAAGATAGTCCACTTATCTGATTGTGAATTCAAATAATATAAAGTTTAATAACCAGTTGGAATTGAAGCTTTTCCTTAGCTTCAGAGTACAAGGCCAGGCCCCAGAAGCTGGTGGAGGGTTCTCCCAGTCCTGTCTACTCTATATCAGTCCAGTTTTGTCTAATTCAGAATCTTAGCAGTAGATAGAAAGCAACAAGAAGAGGTCTAACCTTCAGAAGCCTGTGTCTTCGGGCTGAACCAAGAAGAGCATGCCACTCCAGACTGGGCTGAACAAGCTCCTCTCTCCTCCAACACCTGGAAGCCCGACCCACCCAGCAGGCAGGAAGTGCTAGTCACAAGACCCAACTGCCACTCCCAGTTGCCCCTTCCCCCACCAACTGTTAGTCTAGTTTCCTTTCCACATTTGATATGGATGGGCACTCCAGTAATATAGATTAGAACCCATCCATTCTTCGTTTTATGGATTCTGACCTATATTCTTCCTGAAATTATCCATAGAAGATCTATCCCAGATACCAAAGGCCTCTTTCAAGTCCTTTTAACACTGTGGTTATTATTGAAGCACTCATACTGTCCATCTATTAGTCTTTCTGTCCTGATAAACACATTTCCCTTTCCAATTACACATTTCTCGATTGATACTTTTTACATCCCTTCTTATACCTATCATTTTTGAAAATATTGTGTAATTTGATTGTATTCACTCACTATAAACTTCTTCATTGCCTTTTGGGTCTTCTACAATTTTGATTCTTCAGAGATTGTCTTTCCATAATTCATAGCCAGGTAGCATCACCAGAACAATCTAAGTGGTTAAAAAAGATTATGGCAGTGGTAGTGGTAGTGGTGATGGTGGTAATGATATGTGTGTATGTATATCTATATCTGCGTGTTCACACTCATGAACACATTCTAGGAATCAGTTTGAAATCAAAGAAAGACACCATTTCCTAAATGCAATTCAGCTCACATTTTACTTGTATACAGTTCTGCCTCAGTTTATTTGTATCCATAGCTCTTATTTTATATATATATATATATATATATATATATATATATATATATATATATGTATATATATATATGTGGGGGGGTATGTATGTACATATACATACACATATAAAACAGTGCATGTGCACATATTAATACCTATTCATAAATTTCATGCATACACAAGCATGTGCACATACACAAATATACTAATTCATGAGGTTTTCTATACATAATAACATTCCAACCTAGACAATGGAATTTTCACTCATTGGCTCTTTTCTATGTAGATCATTGGGCTACTTTCTTTTGAATATTCATAGACCTCACTAAGGCTCTGCAGTATTCTGGGTGGCCTCGATGCATCATGTCAGTAAAAAATGGAAGGATTCACCATTTAAAAGAAATTCCTCTTTCATTTGAACTTTATGCAAAATGTCTTCTATGGCAGGGGTCAACACATTGAAAAGCAGATATCTTGCCTTGTTGGATAATGATAATCATAGGCTCCTTAAAATATCTATGATTGTACTTGTCAAGGTATTTTAATATATTCATAGAAAAATCCTTGTTGAAGAAATAACCCAATGACCTTCAATTTCTTCTTACCCCCTATTGCTTCTTATATGGAAATCAAAAGTTTGGTGATGGAGGTGGTTTCTCAGCTAATGATGGTCTACATCAATATCTTTCTTTTACCCATTTCCTATTTTTCAGCTATGCAAGTCTCCTTGAATAGATTAGTTTGGAAGTTGGTTTAATTGTATTATCTTTGTCTTACATTTATCTTTTCTTCTAAGTTAGGATTGATTTTGATCTTTTCTCTAATTAGTCAGATGACAGATTCAGAAGTAAGGCACCTAAGTAACCAGTCATTTATTGCCCATTATAGTTTCATTTTTTGGATGGATTCAGTATTTTCCACATTTTATACCTGAATTTCCTTCTTAAACAAAATATTCATAACTCATAAACCTTAGGCTTTGGAGTAAATTTTGTATTCTTTTAACTAACCCTGCAAAAGGCAAGTGAAGCTGGATAGAATTTAGGGTCATTTTGTCTTTTTCTTTCATAAGCTTAAAAATGAGGAAATAAACAAATACAACCACTCAAAAGCATAAATTGACCTTTTAAATGATAATGACCCACAAACAGAATAGATTATCTTTTGATTGAATGAATTACATCCCTCTCTGTAGGTATTCAAGAAGAGATTAAATGTGATTCATGTTTCACAAAAAGGTTTGGAATAGATACTACCTCAAGTCCCTCCTCACTCTAAGACCCTATGAATCAATATCAAAGCAGTTTTCTTCCTCTTGTCTCCCTCTCATCCTGCTCACAAACTGCTCTTTAAAGGGCACAGTTGCCTCATCAGTTTCTGTCCTCCTGTTCCCCAGACAACAGAGCCTGAGCAAATTTGCAAAAAAAACACTTGAAAGCAAAGCACCAAGTTCAAATGAAAAAGAGTATAAAGTAGTACTGACAATGAAGATATGTTAAATAAGTGGGTGGCTAAAATATTCATCCTAGTGTGGTATCTTCCTAGTTCAACTCGACAAAAGACATTAACAAGTGTGCATGTCCCTGTGCCAGCCAGTCTGGACTGCTAGGATGCCCAAGCACACCTAAAACTGTTCTGCTGAAGATTCCCTTACTCTGATATGACTTCTATGTCTTTAGCCATATAATTAGATGTAATGCCTAAGCATCTGACACATGGTATCCCAACTCCAAATGTATTAAATGATAACACCAATAATTAAATCAGTAACACCACAGGCTTGTCAAAGACCCTTTAGTCAATCATTCCACAGGTAACATCATGATAGAGGGGATCACCACTAAAGATATACTTTTTCTTTACTGTTCCCCCCCCCCCACCTTTGCTTTAGAAACTGATTGAGGAGGAGTCTTTCTCAGATCTAATTCTCACCAACTTTCCCTGGAAGTCTTAGAGTATCAATTTTGAAATGCAATAATACCAGTTAGCTGGGAATGTGGGCAATAGGTGACCTGCCAGTTATGTTAAATTTATTCTAAAGGCTACTGAAAGATGGGGTACTATGACACCAAATATATTCATACAGGATTATCCTAAAGGTGAAGTTGAGTGAATTTTCCCAATTCATTGCATTATTCACTCATTTATTAGTTCATTCAACAAATTTTATCTAATACCTTCTATATTTTGTAAAGTACACTATTTTGGGGAGAGTTAAGATTGACTTGTCACACCCTTTGTGACTACTGATAATCCAATCTAATAAGCAAATCCCTTCATCTTCTTATCTAAAAAATGGGGAGGGGGATTAGATAAGGTCCCCAAATCTGATGATCCTAATGTGAGATACTGTGCTAATTACCATGGGGATTAAAGATGCATAATTGTGCCTCTTGAAGAGTTTACAATCTAGTATGGGAGAAAAGGCACACAGAGCACAAAAAATGCTTATGTGAATGTCACAAAATAAATAATATGAGTACAGAAAAGAAGGATCATTTCCAGGTGGAGCATATGAGGAGAATCATACTGAAACATTATAAGAAGGTAGAATTAGACCTCAGAACTTGGAAGAAAGAATGGAGGACATCATCAAATTCATCTCTGACAGAGGAGGAAACTGAGAGCTGGGGATTTGAATTGAAGGCTCTGACCTCAGGGGCTGAGCCTTGAGTCAGGAATCCCTGGGTTCAAATCCAACCTCAGATACTTACTAACTGACTAATCCTGGGCAAGTCACTTAACCTTGTATCTCAATTTTCTCATCTGTAAAAATTAGCTAGAAAAGAAATGGTAAACCCTCCAAGATGTTTACCAAGAAAACCTTAAATGGGATCTTGAAGGGTTGGACGGGACTGAAAAACGTTGACCTCCAAAGTTGAGTACAGCTAGTGACTGAAAAGTGAGAAATCCCATTACTATAGACATTCTGACTACTACTACTATTACTATTAGACATTCTAGACAGATTCAGGAAATGGTGAATAGTCTAGATTGGCTAAAGCATAGGATTCACTTTGGGTAAGAATAAGAGATTAAAGCTGGAGAGAAAAATGAGGGTCATATTTTGAAAGGCAACAGAAAAAAATGAAGATTTTTTTGGCATGGAGTTTATGCCAATCAACAAACATTTATTATCTACTTGGTAGCAGAAATTGTGGACCAGTTAATGCAAGGACAAAATTTAAATAGTCTCTCTCCTGAAGGAGTTTATATTCCATCCAAAGGAGACAATATGTACATATATAAAATTAGATATATACAAACTCAATATAAGATAGCTTGAAGAATAAATTGGAAGTACTTAAAAGAGAGAGGACCATAAAGGTTTTTTAACAAGATGTATAAACTGAGTCTGGAAGAAAATAGGAATTCTAAGTGATGAAGATGAGCAAGAATTGCATTTCAGACAATGGAGACAGCAGTCAATCCAAAATTGTAGGGATGGGGTATGGAGTGACATATATAAGAAACAGTTAGAATGGACCATAGTGTGGATAAAGGTAAGTAATTTTTTTTTAAAAACCCTTACCTTCTGTCTTGGAATCAATACTATGTGTCGGTTCTCAGGCAGAAGAGTGATAAGGGCTGGGGAATGGGGGTCAAATGACTTACCCAGGGTGATACAGCCAGGAAGTGTCTGAAGCCATATTTGAACCTAGGGACTTCTCATATCTAGGCTTGGCTCTTCATCCACTGAGCCACCTAGCTGCCCCCAAAGATAAGTAATTTGTAAGAAGGTTGGGAAAGAAGGTCAGGGCTAGATTGTAAGAGGCTTTAAAAGCCCAATAGAAGAATGTATATTTGATAGAGATAATAATGAGCCACTGGGATTTACCAAGTAAAAACAGTGAAAAAAGAACAACTAAAATCACTTTAGTGGCTATGTCAGGGGCATATTGGAATAGGAAAGAAACTAAGGTAGGGAGCTCAGGTAGTGTTTTAGAAAAATTAATCTGATGTTAGTGTATTTTATGGATTTGATAGGAAGAAACTGAAGGAAGGAAGAGCAATTAGGCAGTTAATACAGCTGCTTAAAAGTGATAGCCATAAGGACCTGAACAAGAGTAATGTCAATGGAATGCTAGATGAATGCTATAGACAAATCTTTTTTTTTTTCAGAAACAACAGGTAATCTATAACTAAGAAATCAGTACAAATCAAGTCAATGCCAAATCAAAAGTATTATATAAATCAAATAGGGGGGGAAAAGATCTGCTGGCAGTGGTACCTAGTTCATAATCATTTTAACAAATTCAAAATGAGTGGGTGGAGGACACTGTTACAGCAAAGCAACTAAGTTAGGACTCCCTAGTTTAAACACATGAAATTTTAAAAGGATAATTTTCAGGAGCCTAGAATTAGTGATCAATGTAGATTATACAAGGAAATTATAGAAAATACAGCACATAATTACAGGCCACAAAAAATTAAAATAAAATTAGCACCTGTCAAATACATAATAAGACATGACCTGATGGCTAGAACTATAAATCAGAAGTTCATTCCCTTTTGTAGGTTGATAGATTTATATACACACTTATAATCTCCATAATAGAAATAGAGACCTCAAAATATCTTGGGGAAAGCAGATGACAAGCTGTATCAGTACTTTATCATAGACAAAACTGATACCCATAATCACTCTGACATAATGTTTATACATAAAAATTTAAGACAAAACATTTTAAAAAGGCATTGCCATGAGAAATATTCATCAACTTCAGAGTACATGGAAAGAACAGGTTTAACAACATAGAGACCTACCCAGCAGGAGTCAAAATCATGGGGAGACAGGAAGAAATGCCTATCATATCCATCATCTTATTTGCTACTGAAGTTCTCCTGGGGATGTTTTCTGTAAACTATAGAAGATTCACTTGTATCCTAATGCTTGTACTTAACTACAGAAAAAAAGTTATTTTATCCACCTGTGCAGTAAACCACAGAACATCAAATATAAATGCACACTAGTAGGATAGACAGCACCTGATCCCTGAAGAATTTCCATTTGATCTGCATTAAACAACATGAGAACAAAATGTGTGTTTTTTTCCTATAGTAGTAATAGCTCATATTGCATAAACTTAAAGTTTAGTTTCTGAAATATAGCTTCCTTCATGAAAAAGCAATAAAATAAAACATTCTATCCTTAAGTCTTACTATAAATGGACACTCCTTATGTACACGTTCACTTCTTTTAATTTTTTTCTATGAAAATGTAAAAATTGCTCTACTAACACTGAAGAGAAGATAAGGAAAATGACAAAGATCTTCCCACCTTGTTGCTCTCCTCCCCCACCAACTCTAACTCACTTCACAAAGCTATTCCAGTGAAGAAATTAAATTAATTTCTGTTCCATTATTCCTATACTTAATTCCAATCTAATTCAGGCAATAATTGCCCTACTTACTGTATGACAGCATTTACAGGAGGGTTACCCTTCTCCAATGCTAGCAGTAAATAGATGCTTCAATTGGTGAAACTACTGCCATTAATTTCCCCAATTAGATAAGGATTTTCCACTCATTACCAGATTATTTCTATCACAGAGCACTTGCAGATCAAGTAAGAAAAAAGCACAAAACTATGTTACCAATGTGGATATGAGCTCTTTGCATACATTGCCTTTATACCAAGAAATTTGGGTTAGAAAATTAAGTAGATAGGTTCCAACTTTCCATGTTCGCTTTCAATTTTATTCTCAGTGCCCTTTAAAATCAGTATAAACCCTGTATGTGGAAGGGAGAAATGGGAAAGATTTAATCAATTAAGTATAAGACTTCTTAGAAATACTTCTTACAGGAACCAAATATACTTCATTCAAATTAGGAGTAACTGCCCATACCGATGGCCATTCCAATGTTCTGAACTCTAGTTATTTAACCTCCTTAACTCAAAAATTCTTCATCTCCACTCCCCATTAATCTTTCATAAGTCTAGCTATGGTTTGGGCCTCATTGTCATTCAGAATTTCTTTTCACCTCCAAGGACTCAAGCTCTGAAATCCCTTTCAGATCATATCTTCCTATATTTCTACATTTCTCATATCTACAACATCTATTTATTGCTCTCATCCTCAAGAATCCAAATCCTTACACTTTTATTTCCTCTTAAAGTTATCAACCTCTTTCTGGCTCCTTACACAGCCTAGACATCTTGGATTGCCATTGCAAAAAAATTCACATTTAGCACACTAGAACCCTTTTGCTTCCT
Organism: Monodelphis domestica; assembly: GCF_027887165.1. NCBI lineage: Eukaryota > Metazoa > Chordata > Mammalia > Didelphimorphia > Didelphidae > Monodelphis > Monodelphis domestica. The sequence goes on from NC_077230.1 coordinate 314,097,609, forward strand.
TATCCTCTGATGCAACTTGTGCAGCGATCTTGTCACTGGATGACTCCCTACCACCTGCTTTCCCTATTTCTGCTCCTAGACTATTGTCCACTGAAGGAGGGTAGTCCCTAACTACACAGATAGGCTCCATAATAACTTAAGCTTTTCATCCCAATTATACATAGAGTTGAATCCCTACAACAGTTTTCTATACAGTAGCAATTGCAAGTCTCTCTGTCTCTCTGTCTCTCTCTCTCTCTCTCTCTCTCATCTCTCTCTGTCTCTGTCTCTCTCTCTCTCTCTCTCTCTCTCTCTCTCTCTCTCTCTCTCTCTCTCTCTCTCTCTCTTTCTCTCTCTGTTCTTATTCCTACTTTGTTTCCCTTTTGGCCTCCCACACTCAAGAAATGATTTTGCTACTTTATCAAAAACAAAGTCATCTGCTTTGATCTTCTCAATAAAGATTTGTCAAACCTCTTTTCTCCACATTGGCATTTCTCTGTATTTTATCACATTTTCTTGTGCTCTGATCTCAGGAATACAAATACCTAACTCTTGTGCTGGTGTCATTCCTCCCATTCCTTTAGTCTCCTTCATAGCCATCAACAATTCCCTCATTTATTGTACCAAACTCTTTCCACTACAATTTCCACTTTCACATACACACAGACTCAATTATCCCATCCTAAAGTAAAAATCTTCTCTTCTATGCCTCTTGAACTAACTTCTCTTCTCTTTACTTCCTTTTGCCACCCATTACCCATTTAGAGAACTAAACTTTTATCACCTATTTCTCAACCTTTTGTAACTGAGCTTTCTTTCCACTGAAATTTCTATCAGCAAGGTTGTCAATGAACTTCAAATCATCAAATTCAGTTGTCTTTTCTTAGTCTGCTTCCTCCCCAGCTCCTCTAAAGTATTTAATACTGCTTATATTCTGCTTGGTATCTCTCTTCTCCCTTGGTTTTACGATACTTCACTATCCCAGTATCCTAACTTTCAATTTCTTCTCTGCCTATTTTGCTAACTTCTCTTCTTTTCCCTTGCCCTTGTGCATATTTTTTCCCAATTTCTTTCCTTCTGTATTTTTTCTATAGATACTTTCTACCCTTATAGTATCATGGGCACAACTTTATATTACTAGCCCTATTTGAATGATTCCCCAGTTTATTTCTCTATATCCACCTGCATCCCTTGAATCCTATGTCATCATTTAAAATGGCCTACTAAAGGCAAAAAGGAGACTAATGGATCATTCTTTGAAAATTATATGATGGTCTACTTAGAGAATCCTAGAAAACCAACTAAAAAGCAACATAAAATAATCAACAAGTAGCAAAGTTGCAGGGTACAAAATAAATCCACATAAATCATCAGTATTTCTATATATTTCCAACACCACTCAGCAGCAAGAGTTAGAAAGAGAAATACCATTTAAAATCACTCCAGACAATATAAAATATCTAGGAATCTATTTGCCAAGACAAGCACAAGAATTATATGAACACAACTACAAAACACTTTCCACACAATTAAAACTAGATCTAATACTCTAAATTAATCAATTAAATAAATTTAAAAAAAATTTTTAATTAAAAAATAGATCTAAATAATTGGAAAAATATTAATTGCTCAAGGGTAGGATGAGCTAATATAATAAAAATAACAATGCTACCCAATTTACTTATTCAGTGCCATACCTATCAAACTACCAAGAAACTTTTTTATAGGTTAGAAAAAATTATAACAAAATTCATTTGGAAGAACAAAAGATCAAGAATATCAAGGGAACTAATGAAAAATGTGAAGGATGGAGGCCTAGCAGTACCAGATTTTAAACTGTACTATAAAACAGTGGTCATCAAAACAATATGGTAGTGGCTAAGAGACAAAAGGGAGAATCAATGGAATAGACTAGGGGTTAATGATCTCAGCAAGCTAGTGTTCGATAAACCCAAAGATCCTAGCTTTTGGCATAAGAACCCACTATCTGACAAAAATTGCTGAGGAAATTAGAAAAGAGTACAGGAGAGATTAGGTTTAGATCAACATCATCAGCATTTCTATATATTTCTCACACCCTATATACCAAGATAAATTCAGAATTTAAATATTTAAAGGGGAATTATATGTAAATTAGGTGAACATAGAATAGTATACCTATCAGATCTATGGGAAAGGAAAGAATTTAAGACAAAGCAAGGGATAGAGAATATTATAAAATGTAAAATGAATAATATTGATTACATTAAATTAAAAAAGTTTTGATCAAACAAAATTAGAAAGGAAACAACAAATGGGGGGATCTTTATAACTAAAACCTCTGACAAAGGTCTAATTTCTCAAATTAATAAGGAGCTAAGTCAATTGTACAAAAAAAAAAAAATCAAGCCATTCCCCAAGTGATAAATGCTTAAGGGACATGAATAGGAAGTTTTCAGATATAGAAATCAAAACTATCAATATGCACATGAAAAAGTGTTCTAAATCTCTCATAATTAGAGAAATGCCAATTAAAACAACTCTGAGGTATCACCTCACACCTAGCAGATTGGCCAAGATGACAATAAAGGAAAATAATAAATGTTGGAGGGGATGTGGCAAAATTGGGACACTAATGCATTGCTGGTAGAGTTGTGAATTGATTCAACCATTCTGGAAGGCAATTTGGGACTATGCACAAAAGGCTTTAAAAGACTGTCTGCCCTTTGATCTAGCCATGCCACTGCTGGATTTGTACCCTAAAGAGAGAATAGGAAAAAAGACTTTTACAAAAATATTCATAATTACACTCTTTGTGGTGGCAAAAACCTGGAAAATGAGGGGATGCCCTTCAATTGGGGAATGGCTGAACAAATTGTAGTATCTGCTGGTGATAGAATATCATTGTCCTAAATGGAATAATGGACTGGAGGAATTCCATGTGAACTGGAATGACCTCCAGGAATTGATGCAGAGTGAAAGGAGCAGAACCAAGAGATTGTTATACACAGAGCTGGATACATTGTGGCACAATCAAATATGATAGACTTCTCTACTAGCAGCAATGCAATGATATAGGGCAATTCTGAGGGACTTATGAGAAAAAAAGCTATCCACATCCAGAGAAAGAACTGTGGGAGTAGAAACGCAGAAGAAAAATATATTGATTGATCACATGATTCGGTGGGGATAGGAGTGGGGATGCTGACTTTGAAAAATCAATCTATTACAAATATGAATAATATGGAAATAAGTTTTGAACAATGATACATATATAACCCAATGGAATTGCTTATCAGCTCTGGCAGCTGGGAGGGAAGAGGGGGAGGATAAGAACATGAATCATATAACCATGGAAAAATATTCTTAATGAATTAACTAATTAAATGTCTTAGAATGAAATTAAATAAATAAGTGAAATGGCCTGTTGAACAACTCTAACAATGTCCCATCAGCACTTCAAATACAACTTAACTTATCCAACCCCAAATCCATCCTCTTTTCTTCACAAATCTGCCCTCTGCCATAAGGTTATGAGCTCCTTGGGAGTAAATTGATCCTTTATGTTTCTTATTTCCCTACTGCTTAGCACAATGCTTGGCATATTGTAATAATTCAATAAATGTCTACTGACTACTCCATTCTAACTATTCTTCATGGTTGAAACCTCAGACTTATCATCGTTTCCTCCTTTTCTCTTGCTATTCACTCACCACATTTAAATAGTTACCAAATCCTCTTGAATCTAACTACAGAATATCTTTCACAACCTCTTCATTTCCATTGCCACTACCCAAGATTTGGCTACTCTGATCAAAACAGTGACCTCAGACAATTCCAAAAGACTCATGATGAAAAAATGTTATCTATCACCAGAGAGAGAACTATTTTACTCAAAATGCAAACTGAACTGTAATTTTCTTGTTCTTTATTTTTTGCTCTTTTGTAATATGGTTAAAATGAAGATGTTTTGCATGATTTCATATGCATAACTTATATCATTTTTCTTGTCATCTCAGTGAATGGGGGAGAAGTAGAATGGTGGGTGAGGATTTGGAATTTGAAATTTAAAAAGAAATGAATATTAAAATGAGCAATATTTCTAAAAAGAATAATGGGGAAATATGAAGCACAAATGGGAAAAGAGATTTCAATTCAATAAATATGTCTACTGTGTGCCAGGCACAATGCTAAATGGCAAGTATATAAATGAGGAAAAAAAAGACAGTATTTGCCTTCATGGAGCTTACATTTTAATGGGGAAACACAACAAACAAAAGGAAGTTCAAAGTGGGGGGATGGCCACTATAGACTCAGGGTATAATGTCATGTTGAGTCTATGCCAATAAAGCTGCTGATGGAAAAGAGAGTTACTTGGAAGGTGCTGAGGCCTCAACAAAGGAAAGAAGGAGTTTAATATGTGCCACACCAACCTTCCACTGGTGTGCACACCAATCTCCTACCTTCAAAGGGTAGAGACAATTAAGGGCAAATTGAGAAGGTGGTAACTATCAAAATCTGAGTCAATCAGCATGAGGAGACTTCCAGTGAAAAGGTAAAAGAAGTATCTCTTGCTAGAGGAAAGAAAAGCAAGACTTTTGCCTTTCCTATTGCTATGAGGGAACATGATTTCATAAATAACAATCAACCAATGGATATTTAGTATCATGCCCAACACTGAAGATTTAAAAAAAAAATGAAAGTCCCTGCCCTCAAGAGGCTTACATTCTTTTGGTGGAGACAACGTGTACACACGGAAGAATATACAAAATATATATGAAATAAAAAAAACATAATGAGTTGTAGAAGAAGAATCAGAAAAAGCCTAAAAAAAGGGAAAGAATGAGTAGCCAGGGGAAAGCTGGGTAGTTCAGTGGATTGAGAGCCAGGCCTAGAGATGGGAGGTCCTGGGTTCAAATCTGGCCTCAGACACTTCCCAGCTGTGTGACCCTGGGCAAGTCACTTAACCCCTATTGCCCAGCCCTTACCACTCTTCTGCCTTGGAACCAATATGGTTCCAAGACAGAAGGTAAGGGTTTAAAAAAAAAATAATGACTAGCCAGCTTAGTGTCTATGAGCATTAGCATTTCAGAGATAACTGAGGATGTGTAAGACATGAAGGCATCAATAAGAACAGTACTTTAAAGACAATGCACCCAAGATAATATTCAGTGACATTTAAAAACTCTAATATGCTCCAATAAATTTCATTGCACATAAGAAGTCAGATACATGAATGTTAAGAAAATATGTTCTTGGATAAAGTAGCAGCCTCAATTGCCCACTGTTGGAGAACAATGGAGCAACAATATGTAGTCTCTCAAATGCCCAGGCTGAAAATAACAGAATTGGGAGTACAGGCAATCTTTTACTAGTCAAATAGCTAATTATATCTCATGTAAAAAAAAATGTTTGCCCTGTGAGACTTTCAACCTGATTATCCTACTGGCATTTATCTAGCAGACTAAGGTTTTCTGGTTTATTTTAAAAGACAAAAAAAAAAAAGATAGCAGCTGCCCACTTGGCATAATCAATACACTGAATTAAACCCTAGGTCTAGCTACATTTTCTAAGAGCAATGCACTGAATATTGGCAGCTCCTCTGAATGCAGCCGGCAGGTGGCCACATGAAACCTCAGCCCTAAAATCACAGCATTCCAATGTCCAAAATGTAAAACCTATCCCAGACCTAACCGCTAGCTGTAAATTGAAGCACCATGAAAATAAAATCGAACAATCACCTTTTGTCGGGAGTGAGGATTGAGTGACAGAACAGTTCTATCGTTTTTTGAAGAAGTAAACTGTCTCCCCAGACTACTAATGTGTCTATATTCATTCCTTGTGCAGCTTGCTGAGAGCTAGGATTTAGGGTATGATTTCAGTTGTTAGAATGATGCTAAACAAAAGAGATTAAAGGAATCCAGGCATCATTGTAGAAACTTCTCAAACTTTGGTCATGGAGGTTTATTAAAAGATGTGAAAGGGGGCAGCTGGGTAACTCAGTGGATTGAGAGCCAGGCCTAGAGAAGGGAGGTCCTGGGTTCAAATCTAGCCTCAGACACGTCCCAGCTGTGTGACCCTGGACAAGTCACTTGACCCCCATTGCCTAGCCCTTACCATTCTTCTGCTTTGGAACCAATACACAGTATTGATTCCAAGATGGAAGGTCAGGGTTAAAATAAAATTTAAAAAAGATGTGAAAAGCAGAAGGGCAAAGTAAGAAAGGGCTGAAGGACAAGCTGGCCAATGATGAAGATGGAACTTGTTTCACCCATTATAGACAAGCATGGCTCAGCTTAAATGCTGAGATTATGGAGAATAGTGAAGCTGGTGATACTCAGAACTCTTCTTGCTCCTATGACTCACTATGTCAACCATGGAAAGTTTATCATGATACATAAAAAGATACAAAGATTAAGAGAATAAGTACCTGATAGGAAAAATTACATTTGTTATTTTTAAAACACTTTTCTGAAATTCACAACAGTAATTAATTTTCCTAGAGCAAAGAGCTATTTGAGGTAGCCAGAGGGGAAAAAATGAGTTCAGGGATGATGCATTTTTAATATTTGGATAGAAGCCAATACACCACAACTCTTCCTGTTTTAATTTCATGTTTAATCTTTTAACATCATGACATCAATCTTATTGTAGATACACACACACACACACACACACACACACACACACACACACACACACAATTCGCACATTCCTTTTTCTTGGGATTTATTTTTCTTCCTCGATACAAAATGTTGAGAATGACAGCAATGGTTTGATTGAATTGAGTGGCAATGATTTTAGGTTAATAACTCTGATGTTAGCTCTTCTATCATGTTGCCAACTTTAATTCCCACTTCTATACTGATTAAAACTCTAATTAAGAGAGTGTCTGATTGTAGTGATGGTATATACTTCTAAAGCATACCCGTCCCTTCCCCGACTTCCTTAGCTAGAATTACCCCCTCTGGTTAAAAGGAGCAATGACCTTATTCATTCCACTTAACAGTCAAATTAAATCATGAAGTTACTCTGTGACTATGAGAGTTTACATTTCATCAGAAAGACCTTTCCTTAGTACTGCTCTGGATTCTATCCTATTTACAAAGTACCTCCCATCAGTAAAATACTCTTCTCATGCCACCTTGTGATCTTGAGATAACTTTCAGTTCCTGAAGGGTATAAGGCTCTGAAATATCCTAAAAATTTTGGATTGGAGTAAAATAGATAAGACAAAGTTCAAGGACTTTCTAAGCCATGTCTGGAAAGCATCATTAATAGAAAGTTCACCACAAAGTGATGATTTTTTTTTCAGTCACAGGAACTCATAAAGGCTATTTGCTAAAGCATAGAGAAGCTATGATTTTTATTAGTGGAAAGTATACCCAAACCCCATAAAAAATGATGTTGTCTGAGGTGTATAATAGATTGGGGGGGGTTCTCATTTTAAAATATGTAATAAAACAATTATATAAATGTAATAAATTATAATATATGTTTATCCAAGAGAAATAAATTCTCATATTAATTATATCAAAAAATCTATGTCATCCTTTTTCCCTCTCTCTTCTACTCTTCCCCTCTTCCCTATGCTTTGTTCTTTGACCCACTCATTTAGGATACTATTGTCTAGTTTCCAATTTATTTTTAGTTTTTCTTTCTACTGTCTTTTGATGAGTGTAATTTTTATTATACTGTGAAAGAATATATTTAATACTTCTGCTTTTCTACATTTGGATTGAGGTTTACTGCTGAGAAAAAAATCTATTTTCATTCAATTTTCCAGAGGTCTAACATATAAACATTTCTAAAATTCTGTTTACCTCCTTAACTTCTTTCTTGTCTATTTTTTTTTATTAGATTTATCTACTTCTTCAAATGCAAGGTTGAAGTCCGCCACTAGTAATATTTCACTCTCTATTCCTCCTATAATTCATATAGCTTTTTCTTTAGGAATTTGAATGCTGGGTGTGTGTGTGTGATATTGAAATTGTTTCATTATGGTCTGTGGTATATTTTAAAATGATGTCATTTCCTTCCTTCTATCTTTTGATTAGATCATTTTTTACATTTACTTTGTCTGAGATTATGATCGATACCCCTACTTTTTTAACTTAAGCTGTGGTATAATAGATTACATTCTGGTTTCTTACTTTTATTCTATGTGTCTTCCTATTTTAAATGTGTTTCTTGTAGACAGAATATTGTGGCAGTTTCATTTTTAATCCACTCTGCTATTATTTTCTATTTTATAGGTGAATTCATATCATTCACATTCATATTTATGATTACTAATTTTGTTCCCCTCCACCTTATTTTCCCTATTTTACTTTCTCTGTCTCTGTCTGTCTGTCTGTCTGTCTGTCTGTCTATCTGTCTCTCTCCCTTTCTCCTTTTAGTCTATCCCTGTTCACAGATTTTTTCTTTTCAATGACCACCTCCCCTAATTCATGCCCCTTTTTGTCAATCCCCACCCTTTCTCTTATGCGCCATACCTTCCTACCTCCCTATAGGGTAAGGTAGATTTCCATAGTTGGTTGAATGTGGGACTTATTCCCACTTTGATCTAATTCTCATGAGAGTGTGGTTTAAATATAATCATACCCACTATCTTCTCCTCCACTATATTTGTCTCTTATGCATCTCTTAATGAGAAATAGTTTATATCCATCTAGCTCTCCTTTTCTCTTTTCCCTATGTATTCACTCTTTCCTCTCCCTCTTTTTTTGCAGGGAGGGATATTCAGCCCATCTTATTTTGTTTTGTTCTTTTCATTACTCTGATAGTTATATAGTTCTTAAGTACCTTATGTGCTTTAGGTACTTTGCATACTTTATTTAAGTACACCACCTTTCTCAGGGTATCATAGATGTCGAATTATTTCAATTATCAAATTCCCATTTCAACTTTATCAAAACCTTTAGATTTCACTTTACCTTTTTATTCTTCTCCTAAGTGTCAAAATTTCTCATCAAATTCTTTTTAAAGCTCTGGTTTTTTGGTCATTAAAGTCTAAAATTACTCTATTTCACTAAACATCCATCCCCCCCCCCCCCAGGAGAATTATGCTCAGTTCTGCTGGGGATATAATTCTAGGTTGTAGTCTTACACCCTTTGCCTTTCAGAATATCATATCCCATGCCTTATGATCCTTTAATGTTGAATCTGCTAAGTCAAGTGTAATTCTGACATTGGTTTCACAATATTTAAATTTGTTCTCTCTAGCTACTTGCAATACTTTTTCCATGGCCTGGGAGTTCTAGAATTTGGCTATAATAGTCCTGGGGTACATTATTTCAGGATATCTCTGGGGATATGATCAGATAATTCTCTCAATTTCTTTTTTTTTCCCCTCTTGTTCAAAGATATCAGGTCAATTTTTACCAGATGATTTCTTGTAACATGGTGTTCAGACTCTTATTTTGATCCTGGCTTTCAAGTATTCTAATAATTCTTAGATTATATCTCTCCTGGACTTATTTTCCAGGTCAGTCGTTTTTCTAGTGAAATATTTTAGATTTTCATTTTTTAAAATTCTTTCATTACCCAATATTTTATGGTTTCATTAGTTTCTATTTGTCCAATTCTAATTTTCAAGGAGTTATTTTCTTCCTTGAGATTTCTGTATTTTCTTTTCCACTTGGCCAATCTTATTCTTTAAAAAAGCTGTCTTCTTCCATTTTTTTGTCTTCCATTTCCATTTGGGTCATTCTGTTCCTTAGGGAATCATTTCATTCCATGTATTTTTGTGCCTCCCTTTCCTTTTGGCTATTCTAGTTTTTAGGAAGTTGATCTCTTCAGTGAATTTTTCCCCAGCTATTGAGTTCCTCTGACAATTTGGTTATTTGATTTTTCAACCACTCTCTAGTTGTTTTGTGAGGTGAATTGGTCCTGTGCTCTGGGCTCTGCTGCTTTAGCCCCTCTACTGCTATGTGGAAGTGTGTGGGATCCTGAGGTTCAGTTAGTCCCTTTGTCCACTCCCTTGCAGCCTCAAGGCTCTGCTTTCACATGGAGTGTGGAGTTTCCTGAAGTTCAGTCAGGTCCCATCTCTGCTCCCTTGTGTCCTTGTGTCACATAGGAGGGTGGCATTTCCAGTTTTCTAAACCTGTGTGGGATAGCTTGGCCTGGGTTCCTGTCTATTTTACAACTTCATTGCCTCTGGCTTTTTCATGGTGTGTTGGGCTGCTCCAAATTCTTCCAGTTATCACAGATGCTCTTTGCCTGGGCTATTCTCTCTTCTTACTCTGGTGAGACATGTTCCTGCAATCTTCTTTTTTTTTTGAGGCAATTTATTTTCTTTTTCTGTATATGTGTGGAGGGATCAGGGAGTGAAGTATCCTTTACACTTCCATCTTAGCTCCCAGAATGCAACCATATATTATTCTATAATACATACTTCTCTGTTCATCATGTTGTGAACCAATTCATATATTACTTACACTAGAGAAAAATTCATAGAGGAAATAAAGTAAAGAATGGAATGTTTTGATCTATATTCAGACTCCATCTGTTACTTCTATGGCAGTGGATATTCTTTTTTGTAATGAGTCCCTTGGACTTGTCCTGGATCCTTGCCTCATTGATCATAGTTATCATTCACAATTGATCATCATACATTATTGTTGATGCTATGTACAACATTCTCCCGGTTCTTCTCACTTCACTTTACATCACTTCTCATAAGTCTTTCCAGGTTTGTTTGTTTTTTTTGTGACCATCTTATTTGTCATTTCTTATGGCACAATAGTATTCTATTACAATCATGTACCACAACTTGTCCAGCTATTCTCCAAATATAATATATTTTTATTCATATATTTTCTCATTAAAAATTACTCACATTTCCATCTTGTATATATATAAATAATAGTTAAATTTCTAAGCTACCATACAACCTTATCTCATATTTAAGTTATACAGAAGACTAAAACTTTTCTCTTTGATACCAGGATCTTTTATTTTTCATAACAGAGAAGATACTTCAACCTCCTAATGCCCTAATAAAGAAATCTATGCGTTAAAAAATATCACAAAGCTCAACATAAAGCTGCAAGATTTTTGTCCTCTGATAACTATTTTTCTATAAAACATACTGATGCTTCCAAATTCCCCATTTCTGGGAATCCCTATTATATTTCCTTCAAAGAAAAGGTTTATTTGAAGAATTTCCATGGAGAACCCATTCTTTGCTTTCTGTTATTATGCCACTTACTCCCACTCCAGTCACTCAACTTCATGGGCCATGCAGGATCAAATCTTCATCTCAGGATATCCAGAGAGTCCCATAAAAACCATCGCATGCCAATTCAAAAACATTTTGGGGTAGGACCTTGGAGTAATGCAGGGAATGGCAATATGTTACAAAGAAATGTAGGAGGCAGAAGTCAAGTAATTAATATTTCTTTCGTGTTCCAGCTGCAATTAACCAGATCAAAGGAGCCTTAGGGCTATAGCTTTTACCCAGAATAAATGAATTTCTCTGCGAACACTTACAAAAGAGTAGGGTGGTTTTCCAGTACAAGCAATTTTGTTTATAGAGGGAGAGATTTTTATTCTAACAACTCATGACTATGTTATCGGTCAGTCCTACATGTGTTATACTAAAGAAACTCTGTAGTCATTCTAAAATGCAAAAATTTAAGAGGGTACTCTATACAATTTTTCAGTTCTTAAGAGTGTATATCAAAATAAGTACCCCTGTTTTAGGGATGTTTGGGAGACAGCATGAGATGTTGTATGTCAGAAAACTCAAAACTAAAGACACCGAAGTCTAACTTCTAACACAGGGGATGTGTGACTTTGGACTGTTAACTTTTCAGTGCTCTAGAAAGCTCTCTACATGGCAGAAAAGGTGATAAACTTGATTATTAAAAGAAGTTCTTCACTATGCATTCCCTACACCATAGAAATCACAGATTCAATTCCTATTCCTTTCTTTGGGAAGTTTTATGATAATAATGGCTAAGCAAAGCAGTGAAAACTGTCTCTGGCCAGTAACTTGCTGGGAATGCTATAAGTCACCATACCTACTACCTTAATGCTTCAGCTTTTGACCTGTTAGATATAGGTAATTCCTGTCCCTGGAACTGACTGAGGACACATTGGTAAATTCTGTTCGATCGTGAAATGCTATAGAAATCTTGTTCATATATTAACACTTTAATTTTCATGGGATTATATGCAGTAAATATGTAATAAATATATCAATATAGTACTTTGTACTGTATGGAAAGAAAACTGAAGTCACCAAATGCAAGATAAATGGAAAATTGTTCTCTTTTCCCAAATTCAATCAATAAATTCACAGCAGAAAAGCATTTTTTTCAACAAATTTAGTTTAACTAAAATTCTTTTATTGAATTTCCAAACTGATAACTGGAAAAGTAGGTTGGCCTCATTTCAAATGGATAAATATTAGGTCAGTTATCCATTCAAATATATGCCTATTGTGTTACAATGTTTCCTTAATGTTGGTTTCATTACAGGTTTTAGAATTTAAAATGAGTTTCTCCCAACAGTATTAATCATGGGACCTAAGATATGTTTCAGAATTAAGGTTCTAATCTGGAGCTTCATTTGCTACTAAACATACAAGAGAAGCATATGAAAAATATGCATGCATATGATCTTGATGAAATAAACAAAGGCAGAACTCATAAACTATATAAATTAAATAAGACATTAATATTTCTAATTCTAAAGTTATATGATGCAAAATAAATGGAATGAAGAAAGATGCTGACATGAATATTCTCAGGACTCCAAAAATGTCAATTATTAATGATCACTAATAAAAATCTAGGAGATAATTAAACAAACATTTATTAAGCATCAACTATAGGCAAGGTATTGTGCTAGGTGTTAGGGACAACATACAAATATAAGAGGCCCTGCCCTCAAGGACTTTACACTCCAGGCAAATGTAAAATTTTGGTTAGACTTAAAGTTTAGAATGGTTTCCAAAACTTTGTTCCCCCAAATGCAGGTACTACACAGGGAGGTGAACAGAAGTTCTAAAGGAAAGGATTCATATCAGAAATAATGATAGGTGAACAGATAGAGATAAGAACATGCTGCTCTCTAAATGTGAGGAAGAGAGGAAAGAGCAAAGATGAGCCATAACAGAGAGTAAATGTAATGAGTATGAAATACATAAAAGCAAAAGGCAGGCTATATGATCTTCCATCTGGCAAACAGCACCAAGTAGCAAAAAGATTAGCTTGGGATACAGCAGGATCAATTCAGGAAGGTGTTATATTGGCTAAACAAGACAAAGGTCTCAGCATAAGTCAAAGACACAATTGTGACTGAATTTAAGAAAGGGTCTTACAAAATACTGAGCTGATACTGAAGAACAGACACCCTAAACATATAAGTAGCACATAGCAATCCTCAGAAAGAGATAATATAAAGTTTAAAATCATTTCAAGAGTCTCTGTGGAGGGAATTCCAAGCTTGAGGTTAAAAGAGGACAATGGCTTCCTAAAATGCTACAATTCTGCTCTATTTAAGTGAGTGGCCAAAATACCTGTTATGGGTAGATTTTTTTTTCTTCTTGATATGGAAATCATCTTAATGTTCCAAAATGGTGTAGAACCATGGATTTGGTGCTGGAAGAAATCTTAAAATCCAATTATTCTAATCCCTAGATTTTACTGATGAAAAACTGAGGCTCAGGAAAGTTAAAAAGATTTGTTCAAAGACACACAAGTAGTAACAGGTCCACTATTCAAACCCAGGCCATTTGACTCCAAATCCAAAGCTCTATTTGTAATATCATGTTGCCTTTTTAGTCCCTTTTATGCTTGGAAGCATTCCACAACTCCACTCTATAATTTCTGTCAATAAATTTCAGACCTACATAATTTTGTTGCCAAATTAATTTAGAAAATTCTAGTTTAGATATACTAGTTTACCAAGGTTATTTCCATTCACAGTAGAATCTCATTAGATTATAGACATTGGTAAATAAGGATCAATTCTATCATCAGCTTCCAAAATTATATTATGAGATGCATTATATGCCTTCATGTACATAGGGAACATATCTTCATTAACAAGTATAATCACCTTGGAGGCATATATGAAATAGATTTTACTATACCTTTATAAGAACATTATAAATTCTTTTCCCAGTCCTATTTATTGGAAGAGTTTGGCAAAAACTCACATAGTAGATTCCCATTCTTCTGGGGTTTTTTCCATTACTACATTCAAATAAAATCTACTAAAAACTACCTTATTGCCATGTAAATAGTCAAAAAAGAATTGTTCCTTGTAGAACCTGTAGTCATGGACTTTAAGAAGGAGAATTGGCATTCACCAAAGTCTGTTTTGTTCCTTAGACATGAGGAGTTTCAAGGGAACAGTTGTGATGGTGTCCAATATTTTACACTGCTTTTTGTGGATTGTTTTATATCCCATGGTTACCACTGCAGTTAATGGGTGTGATTAGAAAAAAAAAGGAAGCCTACACAACTGACATGAACAGGGACCAGTGGTGACTGATAGATATATATCTTTGCCAAGTCTCATAATGAGGAAGTAGCTGGTGAGGATCCTAATGGTTGCCAGTGGGGAGTAATATGACAAACCTAGGAAAAGATTGCATGGATTTGAAAAAAGCACTAAGATCCTTGAATTCAAGAGAGAGAACATCTGTCAGAGTTAGTTTCATTCTGATTTCATGCTCTGGTGAGAGGTGGAAACTAAAAGTCACCTCATTTTCCACCCAACAGGGCTGGGGTGATAGCCCATGGTGTGAAACATTCTACAATGCAGTCATCGATTTTATTTTTTTTTGTTTGTCACCCCCCTAATTAACAAGGACTACAGCCAGTCAGCTGCTTAATCAACAAAGCTCTAGCATTCTGACAGCTCCTTAAGAAAAAAGCAAGTGGAAAAGTCAGAGAGGAAGGAAGGAAGAGGGAGAGGGGTGGGGAATAGAAAGGTGTGGAAAAATAATGTGAGATCTTATAGATAATGTGAAGCAAAGGCAGCCATGTAATTATATAACCCCAGCTTTTCATTCACTTGACAGCACAAAAAAAGGAGGTGAGGAGAAGCTTTTAAATGAAACATGACATTCCCTTATTAAAGTCTGATTTAGACCTTAACAGGCTTAGTGCTTTGTTTCTACTCCCATGCTCCCTTGCTACGGGTAGTCAAAGAGTAGCTGTTTCATGGAAAGAAAAATAGCAATTTCCTAAACAATGTATGTACCTTTTTGATGTAAACAACCCCTTTATAAACATTTTATAAAAGCATTGGTATTCTGCAGTGACCACCCATTCAGGAAACAGAGGCACATTCTAGTTTACTGGGAAAACCCATGATGTTTATGCCACTCACTTCCAAAGACCATGAAGCGTAATCCATGCAATATGTATTGAGAATCTTTCGCCCCTTTTCATCCAATTGCTTTCTGTTATAGGTGACCTTTAGACTACTAGTCCCAGCAAGCAATATTCTAAGAGACCTCACATCAAATTGTAGCACTGCATTCTGGGCCTGGGAGACATAAGACTGCATCTCTACCATGAAGAAGGGCAGCTGCATTCAGTTTACCTTGTAAATCAGGGTCCTGTCAAGCTGCCAGGTGCTCTTTGCTATTGAACCAAGTGTGAATGTGCCTGCTTCATAGCACCTCAGACATTTACCAATGCTTTCCTCTTTATCTAGTAAAGGGGCCCCTAGAGAAGAGCTAAGGAAATGGAGCCCGTGAAAGAACTGAGCAGAACAAAATGAAAGGAAAGGCTCACAGGGCATGAGAAGCAGGAGGGACCTTATGGCACGAACTCACTGTGCTGGGAGATTGCTAACATTTTTCAAAGAAACGCAGCTGATTGCATAGCACACTCAGGGAGGATGCATTGTTGTTACTTAATACTCCCACAAAGTTCACAGATACACTATAATAAGCATTTCTATGGAGACCTTTGCAAGCATGGCCTTTTACTGGAGATTAAAAACTAATTAAAGATAGCATTACCCATGAAAGGCACTGTTAAGACTGCCAAATTATACATTTTGAATTGCTTTTGTTGAGTTTGGAAAGTGGCATTCCTCAAGCTCCATTCTTTCATTACTGCTTTACTGAGGAGCATCTTTTGCCCCAGGGCAGTCTGACTTGGGATCTCTGTGGCAACTCAGAGAATCTGTGAATAAAATTTACCCTTCCAAAAGTCAGTCATGTGAAGCAAAGAATCCAGAACCAATTGGTTTTTAGGCAGCTGGGGGCCAGTTACCTTTAGCATTCCAAGGTAAGAAGGAACTTAGTGTTCATAGAAGGATCTCAAAGAGCCAGCGTCATTAGTTATTCCTCTGAGCAATGGAGACTTTTCTGTGGCATCTCTCCAACTTACCTAAACCCTTCAACAATTTTCTGCTGATCTCTCAAAGAACAATTGTTACTGGAACAACTAAGTATGCTCCCTGGGTGGGAAACAAAATTAGGTTTGGAAAGAAAATGGTTGAAGACAATTTGGAACATTAGTTGTGTTTCAATTAAACTAGCAACTGGCTGTCAGCTGAGGTTACTTATGGGATTGGTAGATAATGCTGCAGTCATTAGGTTCAAGAAAACTCAGAGGGCAGAAACTGTTCTAAATACTCATGAATAGTACTCACGGGGACCTATCTTTAAAAGAAAGCAATGTGTATAGTAGGAAAAATCTTCAATTTGGAGTTAAAAGGACCTGCCTGGGTTCATCTCCCAGCCTTGCCACAAACCTGGGAAAATCGGGACTTCAGTTATCCCCTCTATGGTTGAGTTAGGGGTCTGAGATAGCTTCTAAATCTATGATAATATATAAGAGAATCTTGTTAACTACAGGCTAGTCAACTTACCTTTTTTACTTGTTTATAGTAGAGGCAGAATCAAATAGCAGATAAAGAATTGACCTTAGTCAGGGAGAACTGAGTGGAAATTCTGCTTCTGACATAGACCACATCACGGATGTGTGACTCAGAGAAGCTATTTAACTGCTCAGTGTCCCAGGTAACTTTCCCCAAGTTGTATATATACTATTGATGTGCACAGATAGCATTTCATTACCAGGTGTTCCTAACATGAATGAAATCATAAGTCACAATAGAATATATGAGTATAGTACATAGGTATGAATTTTATATATATCTGGAATACACACACACACACACATACATATATATATATATGTATATATATATACATATATATATATATATATATACCCTAGTTACATAACAGAATGAGTCCTCCAACCATTAATAAGAATTTTAAGATAACTATCACTCTCTGTTCTTTAGAAGTTATATGGATAGGTTTGGGGGGTTTTCTGTTTAAAAGACATGTAGACAACGGGAAAACAGGTGGATGGGCGAGAGAAGAGACAGAGAAGTGAGAGCTTTACTAAAGATCTTTATTTTTTAAATTAGTCTTCTATTTTGAAATTCCAGTCATCCTTTATCTATTTGTCAGTATCATTCTGGAAAGGTATTAATCACTCATCTATACCTTGTGTGTTATATAGAGTAGGGTATTACCTGATGTTAGTATTCAGGCTTTACCAAAACAGCATCAAGGTCATAGATATAATTAAAAATACTTTTAGAAAATGAGCACAATGCTGTTAATAAAAAAAAAGTTTACATGAATGCTACAATGTATTACAGTTCTGGGTTTAAATCACAATTTTGCTACTTTCTCTCTGACCTTGGACAAGTGGACTAAACTCTCTGGACCTCAGTCTTCATCTATAAAATAAAGCAATGCTACCAGTAGATGACCTTTGAGATCCCTTCCAGCTCTAAATCCATGATGTTATGTTACTCTGGCTTTTCCAAATTCCTCCTCACTGGCTAGACTTCTTTGTACAAACCTTCCTCTCCAGATCCATCGTAGTTCTGGATGCCAGACTTTTCTAAGTGGTTTAGGCATAATAATCAAAGAAGAAAAGGGGATCCAACCATATTACTCATTTGATGTCACAGCACTAGAATCACTTAGCAGTATATCTGTTGGGAGAGCAAGTCAATTGTCTTTGTCCATAGCAATATCAAGAAGAAAACCTTCTGGTAATAATAATCATCATAAGGGATGAGGAATCTGGATGAAAATAGCATAGAATATCCTTATGCAAAGACCATCAAAAGAGAGAAAAACTACGGGAGGAAATCAAGTCAGTTCAACTAAAAAAGCATTTATTTTGTGCCTCCCATGATCCAGGCACTGTGCCAAGCACTGAGAATACAAAGACAGTCCCTGTCCTCAAGGCACTCACAATCTAATGAGAGGTGAGGTACAAACTGCATATGAACAACATATAGACTGGATAACTTAGAGATAACTTTAGAGGGAAGAGATTCCCATGAATGAGGACCACGAAAGGCTTCTTTCAAAAGGGAGGATTTTAGTTGAAGTGAAGGAAGCCAGGGATGCCAGGAGGTAGGGATAAGGAATGAGAGAATTCTAGACAAGGGGAAGAACCAATGAAGATACACAGCCAGAGCTGAGAGATGGAGAGTGATATGAGAGGAACAGCAAGGAGGCCAGTGTCACTGGGTCACAGAGTCTCACCTGGAGAGAAGTAAGGTGTGAGATGAGTGGATAGGTAGGAAGGAATCAGGTCAGGAAGGCCTTTGAAAGTCAAACAAAGGATTACCTGGAGGTAATTACTTGCAGGTAACAGGGAGCCAATGGGGTTCATTAAACAGAAGGATGGCATAGTGTGACAAGGAAATCACTTTAAAAGACTGATATATATTAATTTAAGGTCGCCAAGGAATTCAGCTATGTAATTCCTAAATGAAAACTCAAGTCAGCAGTCAACCTTTTATGGAGTTTTTAATTACAAACAGGAGGAAGAAAGGTATTAGAGAGAGAGAGAGAGAGAGAGAGAGAGAGAGAGAGAGAGAGAGAGAGAGAGAGAGGAGAGAAGGGAATAGGGCTTAAATACCCCCTCTGTTTAGGCTGGGCCAAAAGACCCAAGCCCTTAGATAGCTGAGGCAAAGAAAAGAGATCAGTCCCTATCACTCACGTGACCAAAATGGAAAAACAGTCTCAGGGGCCTCCACCTCTAGCCTCCTTCAGAGCAAAACTTGTCAGACCACAACCTCTCAGAGCAAAACCTCTCCAACCTCCCTTGTCTCCTCAGACCCTCTATCTTTAAGGAAACCATCTAAGTTCCCTCCCCTCAGTTCTCACATCTACCAATCACTGTTGATGTCTCCCCTGTGCCAATGGTGGTTCTAGTTTAACCCAGGACCGCCCAGAGGTCTGTGGCTTTGCACATGTCTGTTGAAGGTCATATTCTCAAATAATTAAATCTTGATCCTTTGCTGCAGCCCTTCCTAAATCCTGTTACTCTAAGTAGGGTGGAAATTGTATTTTCCAAGACCTGGTTCTGTCATTCCAAGTATCTCTATTGTATCAATTCTAAAATCAATCATGACTCAAAGAACTTCCTGTTCTATGCTTAAGCATAGGTCAAAGCCCTTTCCATTGTTTAGCAAAAGGTTTTTGTCCTAAAGCAGTCCCAAGTAGGGAGGAGAAGGATCCTCCCATGCCAAGGGGGTTCTTACTATCAGTAGGAAATTTTTTCCAGTATGAGATTTCCCAATGGGGAAATTTCCAACATTCATAAGTCTAAGAAATTTTAAGGTTTACAATAGTCAGATTTGTATTTTAGGCAGACCAATTTGACAGCTGAGGATGGCCATGAAATGGGAAGAGACTTGAAGCAGGAAGACCAACTAGAAAGCTTCTGCATTGATCCCAATTTGAGGTTATGAGAGTGTGCACTAGGATGTTAACAGTGAGTCATATCAGTTTTGACATTCATACTGTAAAGGAAATCAGAACATAGAAAGTAATTGCCATTTGGCCTCACCTGTTTCAGTGCCCATGGTGAATTTTTTGGGGAAAAAAAAACAAACAAAATAATTGCAGCATATATGCCAATATCCATTGCAGAAATAAAAAAAAATAGAAAATTTCTCTACAGTACTCAAAGATATTCTAAGATAAAGACAATCAAGTGACTTCATTGCAATGGTGACATTGATAGAAAACGCTGAAAGAAATGAGAATAAGGAATGAGAAAGGTTTCAGTCTAGACTGCCTAGATTGACTACACAACTATACATTTAAGAAAAAAAATGGGAAGATACTGAATATGACAATCACATTATAACTGATTATATTTTAAAAGACAGGAAATTATGTTACTGAGGTAGAGAAATGGAGTCATCCTGCCATAGGTTGATTAAGGACAGACAGACGATTAACTTGTAAGAACAAAATATAACCTAGAAGAATAAAAACAAGACTATGATATAGCATGCAACTAAAACAATTCCAATGTAATCAATTTAAACAAGTAACTGACAGGCCAAATGGGAAATTAAAGTAGAAAAAACCACTGACTATGATAAGAATAATTTCATACAGATGTTCAAATGATGTAAATTAATTGCTGTACTAATGAAATCAAAAGGACATAAAGACAGCTTAGAAAACACTTGTATTACCTGTCACTCTTTAACCATTAATAATATAGTGAAATATAATACAAGGTGATATATGGTTACCAATATTGTTCATCATCACAGAAAAAATTTAGAATAGAGTATAAGGAGCAAATCCCCTATAAATAGTAAGGTCTTCAAGATGCATTCATTTGCAGATAAAAGTGTTTTAACTGAATCAAACCATAGAAAAATGCATAAGGATAATTATTTTAAAACTTACTAAGTTAACCACAAAGGAAAAACTAAGTGGAGTGCCTATTGTTCAATTTTTTATAAATGTAGTTGGATGGACAACCTATATGGTTCATTTGTCAATCTGTATATGTGTGTGTGTGTGTGTGTGTATGTATATACACATATATATAAAGGTTGTATCTTTATATGAATACATATGTGTATATGTGTAATATATATATATATATATATACATATATATATACACATGTATTGGGTATCCATTTAAAGAGAGTCCAGAACAGCCTCATAGTTTCCCACCTTTCTTAAACCTCATCATTGCCTCCAGAAACTCATGTCACAGTAAAATCACATCAGCTTTGAAACTCAAACCTCCTTCGTTCTCCCTGGTGCAAGAGTCCCTCCCTTCCTCTGATTTGAGATGGTGAAAGGTGGACATCAGGTGAATCTTTGCCCCTTCCTTTCTGTTTTTTAAATTATTTTTACATGCTTTTTTCTCCCATTAGATTCTGAGCTCCTTGTGAACAGGGACTGACCTTTATTTGCATCTTCAGTACCTGGCACATAGTAGATACTTAATAATTACTTATTAACCAACTGACATATGTATGTATATATCCTGAAAAGACATGAGAAATGGATAATGAATTAGGTCCTGAGTTGAACAAGAGGAAGGAAATAGACATAATTATTTCTGGGATAATTAAGTTTAATGGTTCCAAAATTCTGCCTGAAATTAAGGCCTATCTTTTAAATACCAACATTCTTCCAATACTGTTTTATAGCTCTAAGTATTGGAACACTACAGTTTCTAAAGAATATGAATTGAAAATCACCAAAAGGAAAATGGAGAAATTCATGGTGGACACAAGAAGATTGCAATACATCTTGTAAACTGGGAAATAAATACATAACTACCCAGTAATCAGAAAACCTACTCTTTAATCAGGGAAAAAAAAGGATATATTTATTATTTGGTCACTACAGAGTCAAAAGCTAAATGCCATACAAAACCAAAGGCTCTGGGAACCATGCCCCCTGGGAGAAGACACCATACTGGATGCCAACTCCAAAGAGATACTGTACCTCATAGTCTCTTTATTCCTTTTGGGAAGCCTACAAAGACTAACCACAAACAGGTACGTAAACTCTTTGTAGTCAATGGCTATGGCACTAGGGAATGGTCAGCTGTAACAAATCAAAGCCAAAGATCAAACTCAGAAGCTGGGCTTCCTGAGAAGAAACTTTCATCCAATAGAGAAACCTCCAAAACAAACAGGTACTTAACTTTCAAACAAAATAGCTGTGCTTAGCACTTGGGTTTCTGAAAGTGCAAAGGTAAACTGGGTCATCCAAATATTCACATTGACAATCTCAAAAGGGTAAAGAAGAAGCAGAATAAAAGATGTTATTAAGGATATGTGGGATTTTTTTAAAAGGAAGATGGAATGGATGGAGTGTTTCATAAATATCTTCATCCAAAGACAACAAGAAAATTTCCCAAAATGTGGAATGAAATTCATGTAGTGCTTATGGGATGCAAAAAATGCCAATTAGGACAGACAGGGATGAATTGTAAGTGCATTATTTAGAGAAATATCTACATTACATACACAGATGCTTTGGAATCTTGAGTATGAGTGTGATATGCCCTCAGATGGGTAATCCCCTGAATTAATCCCAGGATTACATATACACACACACACACATTTGTATATGTGTGTTAATATATATATATATATTTATAAGTATGTATATATGTATGTGTATCCCTTTCACATTACAGAGGTTAGGGGCATGGCACCCCAAGTGACCTAGAAAATCTGTGTAAAAACTTTTGGTCTTCCCTTCATACAAGCTCAGTCTGAATTTTTTCTTTTTATAGGGTGTTTACAACAAAAAAGAGTTGTGTGTATTTATGATAATAAAAGATAAACTATGTTGCTATTATGCAATAATTTATGCATTTGAGTTTCTAAATTTTTCAGTGTCATCTCCTGGCCTTCTCCACAAAAATCCCCATTTGATTTCTTAAGCCAACCCATGATATCTCAAAACCATCACAGGGAAAGTTACAATGTGGAAGGGAAACCTGTATTTTGTGCCAGCTTTGAGCTGAGTCCAGGTTTGGGAATAAGAAAATCAGGGTAGATTGTATTTGGGAAATTGTGGTGTAGCACTTTCCCAACTAATTTATTTTTCTAAAGACTGATTTATAGAACATCATAATTTCAAAAGAATTCCCATTGCTGTTATTGAGTCATTTTAGTTGTGTCTGACTCTTTATGACCCTAATTGGGGTTTTCTTGGCAAAGATACTCCAGTGGTTTGCCATTTCCTAATCCAGCTCATTTTACAGATGGTGAACTGAGGCAAACAGAGTTAAGTTACTTGCTTTGGGACGTACAAGTGTCTAAAGCCACATTTAAACCGAGGAAGATGAGTCTTTCTGATTTCAAGTTTGGTGCTAAAACTACTGTGCCACTTAGCTGCTCATTCTCATGGTAGGTAACTCAAAAGGCAGCATCACAGACATAAATAGGATGCATAATATTTTCAAAGATTGCTTGTATATAAGAAGTTGCTGATGACATCAATCCTGAAAGAAAAGGCCAAAGAGCCATGGAAACTTGAAGAGCACCAAATATTCCCCATTGCACAGATCAGCTATGGAGGACTTTTGTAAAGATATAGATAGGGGGCAGCTGGGTAACTCAGTGGATTAAGGGCCAGGCCTAGAGATGGGAGGTCCTGGGTTCAAATCTGGTCTCAAACACTTCCCCCGGCTGTGTGACCCTGGGCAAGTCACTTAACCGTCATTGCCTAGACCTTACTGCTCTTCTGCTTTGGAACCAATACATAGTATTGATTCCAAGATGGAAGGTAAGAGTTTAAAAAAAAAAAAAGGAAAGACATAGACAAACTCTTACAGGATAAGAAGGTGTAGATAGGGTATCAATGAGACCTCACATACTCAAGAATCAATAATACTTCATCATCATATTATTCATTTGTATTTTATTCTTTAATAATACTAATGCCTAGTGTTCATATAGTGCTTTAAAGTTTAGAGAGCATTTGATATGCATTATTACAATTGATCCTCACAACAATCCTCTGAGGTAGATACTATTACTATTACCATTTTACATATGGGGAAACTGAGGCTCAGAGAGGGGAAAGGAAGCAAACAGTTATCAATAAGCTACTATGTGTCTGGCACTATGCTAAGCACTCTATTTTTTATTTTCTTATTTAATCCTTACAACCCTGCTATGAGGCAGGTGCAATTATTATCTGAATTTGATGAATGTGAGGCAGATAGAGGTTAAATGATTTGCCCAGAATTACAAAGCTAGTATGTATCTGAGTTAGGATTTGAATTCAAGTCTTCTAAACCCTAGTTCAGCATTCTAGTGTATCCACTATATCACTTATCTGCCATTATTAAAGAAATAACATATCATGAGAAAAACAAGTGAAAGTGTCTAATCCCTCCGTATGAATAACTGATACAGGAGGAAACTGATTTTACTATGGCACAGCAAACAGCCCCCAACGACTGCAAAGCCTATTGATTTTAGTTGTCTATCAGTATTTGGTTTGTCTGTTCTCTAGCTCATTATAACTTACAGAAGCATGGCAGCACTCTACATTGCCTTAGAATGGTAGTTACTGTGGGATTTTTTCTTAATTTTTTTTTCAGAAAAACTATGAGTTTTCTGGAGGGCAATTTGGAACTATACCCAAAGGGCACTAAAAGACTGCCTGCCCTTTGATCCAGCCAAAGCACTGTTAGGTTTGTACCCCAAAGAGATAATAAGGAAAAAGACTTGTACAAGAATATTCATAGCTGCGCTCTTTGTGGTGGCAAAAAATTGGAAAATGAGGGGATGTCCTTCAATTGGGGAATGGCTGAACAAACTGTGGTATATGTTGGTGATGGAATACTATTGTGCTAAAAGGAACAATAAAGTGGAGGAATTCCATAGAGACTGTAACAATCTCCAGGAAGTGATGCAGAGCGAGAGGAGCAGAACCAGGAGAACATCGTACACAGAGACTGATACACTGTGGTTCAATTGAACGTAATGGACTTCTCCATTAGTGGCAATGCAGTGATCCAAACAACTTGGAGGGATCTATGAGAAAAACCACTATTCATATTCAGAGGAAGAACTGTGGGAGTAGAAACACAGAAGAAAAACAACTGCTTGACTACATGGGTCAAAGGGATATGACTGGGGATGCCGACTCTAAATGAACATCCTAATGCAAACATCAACAACATGGAAATAGGTTCTGATCAAAGACACACGTAAAACCCAGTGGAATTGTGTGTCAGCTATGGCAAGGGTGGGGGAAGGGGAGGGAGGGAAAAATTATGATTCTTGTAACCAAGGAATAATGTTCTAAATTGACTAAATAAAATTTAAAAAAATTTTTTAAAGAAAAACTGAGTTATCCAAATCAGAATCCTTTTGCTTTGCTATAGGCTCTCATCACCTCATGCCTAAACTACTGCAATAGTGGGTTTCCCTGTCTCAAATCTCTCCCAATTCCATTCCCTCCTCCCTGTAAATCACCAAATTAATCTTCTTAAATTATAGATCTGATCAATTCATAAATTCCAATAGCTCCCTATCACCTCCTGGATCAAATATAAAACCTCTGTTTGGCATTCAAAGTGTTTCATAACTCCTTCCTGCTTTTCCAATATTCTTATACTGGTAACTACTCTCTATAATCCATCCTCCTTATTCTTCCACACCCAAGACACTCCATCTCCATGTAGGCTTAAACTTGGAATTTTCTCTGACTATGACCCCTGTTTGGAATACTCTCTCCCTCTTCTCCACCACTTAGTTTCCCAGGCTTCCTTCAACTCCCATCTTCTCAGGAAGGCTTTCCTGACCCCTCTTAATACTAGTGTTGTCCCTCTGTGGATTATTTCCCATTTATCCTGATTAGATAGGGTTTGTACATGTTTGCATGTTGTCTACTCCTTTAGACTGTGAGCTCCTTGAGAGCAGGCTGTTTTTTGCTTATTTCTAATATCATCAATGTTTCATACGGAGTAATTGCTTTAACAAAGAAAAAGTTTTAGACTGACTAACATTTCCACAATAATAACCAAGTAGGAAATGCCCAAACAAAATTTACCCAAAAGATCCACTAAACAGAACAATTCGTTTCTTATGTGCCTAGATATTGGGGGGGGGGGGTTGGTGGGGGGAGAAAGGAAGAAGGAAGGAAAGAAAGAAAAAGAAAGGAGGGAGGGGGAGAGAGACAGAGACAGAGAGAGAGAGACAGACAGACAGACAGACAGACAGACAGACAGAGACAGAGACAGAGAGAGAGAAAGTGACAAAGAGGAGACAAGAAAGTAAATGCCTTTTCTAGGTCCCAGAAAAGAAAATGTCCAATTTCCAAAATTGAAATCCCACAAAGGATGCTTATATGAAATGCTATTCTAAAATCCAACCAACCACAAACCAAAACCAAAAATATGGCAGTAAAATGCTAAAGTATATCTTCTCTCCCTCCCCAAAATAACATACTTTTTGGAAAATCAACCCACCTCAAATAATTGTTGAGATAAAATTTAAAACAAAAACAAAATACAAGGTTGGCACATCTGAGTCCCCTGGGTACTTCCAGGAATAAATCAAACCACTTTTTTTCTGATGTATTACTAAAAAGCAATCAGTCTCCTAAATTCCTTCTAGGTTAAAGCAAAACATTGTGTTTATCACATCTTGATGTAGGCCTAAATCCCCTTTAAATGAAACAGCTGTACCTTCAACAACAACTCAGAGCAGTTCACCTGGCAAAAACCTCATTCTGTCTTGTCTTGTATTTTACAGTTTTCCTGACAAAATATTGTCAGTTCCTCTTAGCACCACTCACAAAGCAATGCTCCTTGGAAATGGGCTTCATTGCCATCAAGATGTGACATGTTTTAAAACTTCTTTGGTAACTTCAAGTGTTCCCCATCCTTCCAACATCAATTGAGGCTCTTCTCAAGAAGCAAAATAAAAGCCCGAGCTGTGCAAAGCTATAAATCAGCATCAGGGAGCAGGGTCAAGCATTTAACAGCACAAGATCCAAACGCATGTTGTGCCAAATTGGCCTCTAGTCACTTGAATTGATATAAAACGTACCTAAGCTGACACTTTGTTTTTACTGTCTGAAGACACTGAAAGATAAAGACACTCTTGCTTGCTTTTTCCCCCACATCTCTACCTCAATCTTAACAGTTCCCTAACCATTCACCTTTGTTTTATAATCATTTGCAAGTATTATTTTAAACTATCACTCTCACTTTCTAGTTTATCTCTGCCAGACTCAAAAACAACTCAGGAGTTATCTGTGCAGCAGTGATTAACTTAATTCATTGATTTGTCTGTAAATGTCTCTGTGGTAACATCAAAACTCACATATCTTCTTCCGGAACACAGTATTCCACTAAGGGATTGAGAGAGAAGAAGACAGAGCAGACTAAGAGTTATACAAATATTATTATTTCAGTCAATTCCAAGAAATATTTCCTTTCATCCAAGGAAAACGCTGTTATGTTTGTACAACTTTCAAAGGGAAGAGAAATTTCATATTAAATATTCTAGATCTATTCACTTTGGTGAAGCAGAATAATCTTCATGCATTTAAATCTGACCTGAGACACTTACTAGCTGTGTGACCCTGGTAAGTAACAGAACTCTGCCTCAGTTTCCCTCATCTACAGAATGAGCTAGGGAAGGAAACAACAAACTACTTTAGTATTTTTGGCAGGAAAACCCCAATGGGCTCCCAGTCAAACGCAACTGAAACAACTCAACAACAATTTATTTTGGCAATCATATCCCATTGAGATAAACTTATTGTGCCCTTCCCCACCAAAAAAAAAAAAGAATAAAAGCCTATGTAATTATTCTACCTTGTTCATGTATAACCCTAGGCAAATCATTTGAGTTCTCTCAGCCTCGGTTTCTCCCTCTGCAAGATGGAAATAATGACATTTACTACTCCTACAAGAATTAAGTAATATATGTAAAGCCTTATTTTTTTTTTGCAGACCTTAAAGTGATATATGTAGTAGTAGTAGTAGTAGTAGTAGTAGTAGTAATAGTAGTAGTAGTAGTAATAGTAGCAACAGCAGGAACAGTCTAGTAGTGCTATAATTTTCTTTATTCACTACATTTAATTTCAATGATTCACATTTAATTTCAATCAAGGAATTTTGAAAAAATAGTTTTTCATAATAATTTCTATTGTCCAAAGAGTTCAAATTCTTTGGAGGCTAATTATAATTTTTCCATTGTCTAATCCTTTCCTGGTACCTTCTTCATTCAGTCCTTTGCAAG
Source organism: Monodelphis domestica (assembly GCF_027887165.1). Lineage (NCBI taxonomy): Eukaryota > Metazoa > Chordata > Mammalia > Didelphimorphia > Didelphidae > Monodelphis > Monodelphis domestica. Next base: position 314,125,637 of record NC_077230.1, read on the forward strand.
CTTAACATATGGCATTGGGGTATCTACAGCCTTTCAGCATCTCAAAAAAAAAAATCAACAACTATGCTGCACATCCAAAGGCCCCTAGGAAATGAATGCAAAACATTTCCAGGCTGGCAAAGCCTTCATGCCACTGAAATGAGGTAATTTATTTACAGGCCGCCCTACATTCTGCTGCTTCTAGTGCTTCAAATACCAGACAGCACATGACTTATCATACAGCTCACAGTTGTAAGTCAGAGCACCCGGTGGCTTGATTTTGCTGGCATGAGGTTACAAATCCCTAGAAACTGCATCTGTCAAGCTGAAGATTAACATAATTGATCTCTATATGTTTCTCATTTTCGGATAAAAGATGAGACAGATGAACACAGACTTTTCAGAAATCCTACTCCAGAAACTTAAATGTGGCCAGTTCACAAGGAAAGTAGGAAAAATTTAATTCAGGTGTTAATTACAGATTGATGAATATAAAATGTAGCAATAGAATAGAGCAGCAAAAGAGACCAGGGAGAAAACTCATTTGAGCTAAGCCACTGACTCAGTGAATGACCTTGGACAAGTCATCTGACCTTTTTAAGCTGCAATTAACTAAACAGTAAAACTGGATAAAATAAAGACTTGATGAAAATTAGATGCTAGCTCTAATTTACACAGATGAGCTTTCTTGGGTAATTTAATCAACCTAAGAAAAAAGATAACACAACAAAGCAAACATCCTAAGTGTCTCTAGACAGGAAGAGTGATATCAGATCAAGTGGTTAACTCCTTACACAAATGTCATTTATGTCAATGTGGCTGGTACTTCGATTTCTAGGTAGTTCATCATAAGATATTTTAAGATATTAAAATAAACTTTTCTTTGAACATATTCTCCTTATCTTAGTTTTAAGATAAGAATAAAGTGGATAGTAATTCTGTTCTCCCTACAAGAAAAGAAAATAGCCTTCTTTCCTGGTGGTATTAGGGGGAAAACCTTGATGGATTCTCCTAGGGTTCGAAAGGAAAAACACAATAGAAAACCATGGGGGGGTAATGAGAATTTTTATACTTCTAAATTATACAATTAGTTCCTGTGTACCTAAGAGTATTTAAGATGCAATTTGCTGATTGGGACAAAAAATAATTAGAGTACAACAAGAATAAATGAAATATCAATTCATGAACTATAGAACACTGTTGATGTGGTAAATTTCTAAAGATCTTAAAGAATGTTAGGAATATGAAACTTTTAAGAGGATTAGGTAAAAGAGGTCTTTTGCTTTCATATAGCAACCCTCTATAACATTGTTGACAAAAAGCAACATTTTATGCCATCTACACACCAATAAAAACTCTGACTACTCCCAGTCAAGTAAAGCTAGAATTTCAAATAGAAGAGAGAAAATAGAGTTTTTCAAATTAGATTCATTAATATTATAGGTGTATCTGATTTTTTTCCCAGTATTTCTCAAATTTATTTGTACAAACGTAGATTCAAAGTTGAACTATATTGTTAGAGTCCCTAAATGCTAATGTAGGGACATGAGGATATACAACAACCAAATGATAAAATAGAAACCATTTTAGATGAAACTAAGTCTATATTCATAATAAAAAGCTGTCACAAATAATAAATTGGGTGTATAAATAATTTCATATGTAATATTATAGGAGGCACAAACATTAAAATTTTTTTCACAGGCCTCCTAACCTCATCATGTGAAACACCAGAGTTCCCTAAAGCAATGATGTCAAACTCCAACAAAAATGGGAGCCATTAATCTGTACATGAATATTATTGCAGATTGCTCCCTGACTTACTTTTTAAATATCATATTAACTATATTTTATTGTATCGTGTGATACCTCTGTCCTAGAGGTGTTTGATAAATAATGTTAGTTTGGGGAAATTTTTAATTCATATGATAGAATTATTACAGGAAGATTACATATAAACTGACTTTTTTTTAAGTCTTAAGGTACCTTCAGGAGAGGGGGAGAGCCTGCTAATGGAAAATTACACATATTTTACTAATTTTAGCACTAATTTGTCTATTTTAGGAGTTCTAATGAAAAAAGCAGTGTAGCTAGTTGTTGGTTTTAAATTGAAGCATTGAACTGTCCCTTAATGATACTTTTTGAACTTCTTAACACTATAGAATATATCTTGTACTCTATACACTGAAAAACAGGTTTATGTCTGATATATTTTTCTGATGTACTTCAATAAGTCTCTGTGCTGCTTACAAAACTTGAGAGGGGATCACATATCTGAAAATTAAAATGCATAGCCAATGGAAAGTCTACCATATAATAGTTTTCCAAATCAGTCTCTTATTTGTCAAATACCATTAGTCAAAGTCAATTTCAGATCAAATGGAAAGATTTCAGATGAAAGAAAAATGTAGTGGATTTGGAATGAGAAGACCAGGATTTAAATACTAGATTTTCCACTTACTACTTCAGTCACCTTGGACAAGTCATTTACTATGGTTTGAACAAGAGTTTCATGTAAAAAATGATGATGTAGCCATGCTGTTTGTGGTGGCAAACAATTGGAAAATGAGGGGATGCCCTTCAATTGGGGAATGGCTGAACAAACTGTGGTATCTGTTGGTGATGGAATACTATTGTGCTAAAAGGAATAATAAAGTGGAGAGATTTCATGGAGACTGGAACAACCTCCAGGAAGTGATGCAGAGTGAGAGAAGCAGAGCCAGGAGAACATTGTACACAGAGACTGATACACTGTGGTACAATCAAACATAATGAACTTCTCTACTAGTAGCAATGCAGTGATCCAGAACTATTCGGAGGGACATATGAGAAAGAACACTATTTACATTCAGAGGAAGAACTGTGGGAGTAGAAACACAGAAGAAAACTGCTTGATCACATGGGTCGATGGCTATGACTGGGAAAGTAGACTCACCCTAGCGCAAATATTAATAATATGGAAATAAGTCTTGATCAATGACACATGTTAAACCCAGTGGAATTACGCATCAGATATGGGAAGGGGGTGAGGAGAGGGGAGGGAAAGAACATGATTCTTGTAACCATGGAAAAATATTCTAAATCAACTAATTAAATAAAATTAAAATTAAAATAAAAAGTGATGATGAACATAGTGTCAGTCTGTGAGTGTGACAAAAGGCAGGTTGAAGTCCAATTACACTATTAAAGACTAAAAGAAAAGGAAAAGTCTAGCCCCAAAACAAAGTCCAGGTCTAGAGAGAAAACATCCAGAGAATATTACAGTCCCAAATTGGCTTATCCCCCTTTTAAGACAGATAGAGTAAAAAATTTAAAAATTAATTTAAAAAATTTAAGAAACAGATCACAGAATCATTTTTTTCTTTCCAAGACCAAGGTCTTTGTTTGTTGTCCAAGAACAAGAATGCTGCAGAGGGTAAAGCTAAGAAATTATTATTAGGCTTGCTGGTTGTCCTATTCTGAGCCATAAACCAGGATTTCAGTATGGCTTTTTGCATTCCTCCATTCATCTCAAATCCTTCATGAGGGAATAGAGTTATGATAATCCCTGAAACTACCTAACCAAAAGGAATTTGAAAGAAACAAGGAAGAAGACCTTTGCAAGTTATCACTAGCAGATAGTCTGAAGAAAAGAGCAACACAAAAGTCCCACTAAAACAAAGAACAACTCTGGGTTAGGGAGTGTCAAAACATAATTCCAGAAATAAGAAAATAACTGTACAATAATTATAAGTGTATTGGCCACAAAGACTCCAACAATGGATAAAAGAAATGAAATAAGAGATAAAGAATAAAAGTATAACTCACACAAAAACTTGGAAGGAGAATAAATAGCTTCGAACAGTAGTTTAAAAAGTTTACATAAATTGTAATTACTTTGAAAGTTGAAAAGAACAGAAAAAACTCATCAATTTAAAGATACAATGATAAATATGCTAGAATATCAAAATCAACTGATCTGGAAAACCAGACAAAGAGAGATAATATAAGAATCATTGGCCTTCCAGAAAACTTTCCCCAAACTAAAAATGAGGAAAACACATTTCAAGAAAACATAAAAGAAAATAGGCCCGACCTGCTAAACCCTACAACAAAGTAAAATTAGAGATAATCCCTATGTCATCAAGTAAAGGAAACCCAAAATCCAACACGTTCTGAAATGTGACTATCAAATTCTTTCAAGTCAAACAAAAAATACTGAAATTAACAAATTTAAATGTTTAATTAATTAATTAATTAAAATACATAGCCAGGGGAATGTCTACTATATAGTTTTCCAGTTCAGTCTCTTACTTGTTAGGTGCCATTACTTAGGAGTCAATTTCAGATCAAATGAAAAGATTTCCAAAAAGTGGGAAAAGTAGTGGATTTAGCTAAATTAATAACCTAGGTTAAATTAACAAATCCAACATTTGAAAAGAAGCAGTTAATCGGAGGGATATTATTGTAGTAAATATCTCTGATAAAGCACTGATTACATATAATGTTTGGGAAATTAGAATAAATGTCTATGAATATCACCTTCCTCTGATAGATTGAATAGATTAAAAAGTGGCCAAAAAATATGACCACACAGTTTTTCAGATGAAGAAATGCAATCAATAGCTCTATGAAAGAATATTTTAAATCATCAATAATAAAAAAGATAAATTAAAATAATTCTGAGATTTTATGTTTCTACCATATGACTGATTAAGATAGCAAGAGACAAAAATGGCAATGTTGTAGGAGATAAAGGAAAACTGCCATAATAATGACCACCGGCTGGTGGAACTATCAATTTATCCAACTGTTCTCAAAACAATTTTTAATAGTGCACAATAATTAAATTGAATATACTCTTTCAAATCAGTGCTAGTACTACGAATAAACATAAAGTTAAAAAAGAGAAGACAAGCTTCACCCATACAGAAATATTTATAGCAATTGTTTTCGTATCAGCAAAACACTGGAAACTAAGAAACTAAGGTACCTCTCTTTTGAGGAATCAATGAACAAATCATAGTAAATGAATTAAATAGTGGATAGAGAATAAGACTTGGATTCATAGCCTACTTGGAGAGCAAAGTAAGCAAAACCAGATGAAGGGATAGTATAATAAAATCAATGATGAAAAACTTCACAACAGATCAACATAATGATTGGTCATGTTTATAGACTACCGATAGTGAAACATGTCTCCTACCTCTCAGCAGAGAAATGGACTAGAAGCAGAAAATGAGGCATATGTTGTTCTACATGGTCAATGCATTGACTTAATCTGCTTGAGTGTATTTATTTATTTATTTATGTTTTGCAAGGGAGATGTCTACTGAAAGAGAAAGAGTGTAAGAGAGAGACAAAGACAGAAATAGAGAAATAGTGTTGGTGGCAAGTGGCAGTAACAAAATAAAAATAAAATGAGGTAGTTGGACTCTAAGAACACAAAGTTCCCTTTCAGCTTGCATTCTGATTTCTAAGATCTGGGAATATTAGCTTCTTTTTTCAGCAAGAAACATTCAATATAACCTGTCAGAGCATATCAACTCATAAAGAACCAAAAAACAATTTCAAATGCAAGACAGAATGGAGGGGGGGTGGGGGTGTTAACGGGTAAACAGGGAGGAAAAAAGTTATTGTTCAAGAAGTTAAGAGTCCAACTATTCAGAAGACATATTGAATAATCTAGGGTTTGTTTGTAATGATTCAATTCGATTCCACAACAATTTATTCAGCATTGTGCTGACTGCTGACATTTCCAGGCACTAAATAATCTCATTGTATAATGTCCAACACACTTAATCCTTATTCCATCGTATAATTGTAAAATTTTGTCTACACAAGCAAAATAAAATGAAGAGTTGAAGAAAGCAAACTGTTACTTTAGACAAATTAATATCTTACCACTAGAAAGGCAAGTTTGGATTTTCCTCTTTGCTTTATGTTATATGTAGTACATTCAGCATATATATATATATATATATTTTTATACAATCCTTATTGAGTTTATATATATGTACATATAAATATAAATATATTCCACAAGACTTACTGACAGATGGATGAAATATGTACAACTAGGGCAGCTGTAACAATAGGAAAGGAGAAGAGTTGCTCTGTTCTACTTTTAGTGTGTTCTGACATCCTCAGTTAGAGAAGCTGCTACCAAAACTGTGAATATAACCAGAGCGTAACAATATCAACATGGTTTATTAGGCAATCCTGGGAAAATGAAGAGGTATAGTATGAAATCGGCTTCCTTGGAAAGTAATGACAGATGTCTCAAGATAAAACACTCTTAGAGACTGGTGTGAGAAATAATCAGAATTTTTCCCTGTGGGAAGATGAACCTTACATAAGTCAGTCATTGAATCTGAAATTCTACCATATAAACTGATGTCTTGAAAAAGATGATTCAGCTAGTTTCTTTTCTAAAGGTTAGAGTTCAACCTGCTCTTCAAATTCAGCCAAATCAATGTAAACCATTGTAACCAGATCTTCCAATCAGAAGAGTCACATGACATTATACTCATCATGGTGGCATTTTAAGAGCAATAATGTAATAAATTAGTTTTTCTTACTCTCCCTAACAAAAAAAAAGCAGTCCATTCACCAAAAATAATTCTAGTTTTTAAAATTACACCCTTGTTTACTTAAAATGTTGTGGTTAAATACTAAGCTGTAAAATATTGAGAAAAAATATGAATGAAGCATTACTAGACCTCAAACTATTGGAAAGCAAGAATCATCAAAATACTTGGTACTATAAGGTAACAGAAAAGTAATTAGTTGAAACAGAACAAGAAACAAGTGATCACTAATTTCCCAGCATTTGATAAAACCAAAAAACATAAATTACTGAGAAATAAATTCTATTTGACACAAACTACCAGGAAAACTAGAGAATAGTCTGGGAGGAAGGAAGTATAAATCAAAATTTTACATCAAACACTGTATAATCAGCTTAAAATAGAAATACAGATTATATAAAGTAACATCATAAGAAAATTAGAGAATGAGTTCAGGTTCCTTTCACAATTATGAGGCAATTAAGTGGCACTGGGTCTAAAGCACAAGGCCTAGAATCAGGAAAGCCTTGGATACTTATTAGCTTTGTGATCCTGGGCTGATCATTTAACCTCTTTTACTCAATTTCCTTAACTGCAAATTAGAGACAATAATAGCACCTATCTCAAAGGTCATGGAGGGCAAGAGGATCAAATGAGACAATATTTATAAAAAGAACTAAGTGCAATGCCTGGCACACAATAAGTGCTACATAAATGCTTGTTTTCTTCTTCCCTGCCTTGAGGGGGCATATCCCTAAGTAAACAAGTGATAGAGGAAATCAAAGGGCTAACATGAAGATTATGTGAGGAGTAATTAATGAGGACATGAAGCTTTAGGGGCAGATAATACTTCTTTTTTAACTTTATCTTCTGTCTCAGAATCAATATAACTATCCACTCCAAGGAAGAAGAACACGAAAGTGTAGGCAATTGGGATAAAGTGACTTGACCTGGATCACACAGCAAGGAAGTATCTGAGGTCAGATTTGAAACCAGAGCCTCTCATATCCAGACCTGACTCTACCTACTAAGTCACCTAGCTGACCCCAGATAGTACTTCTAACATAAAAAGTGAGACATAGTTCAGGGTTGGATTAAACATAAGATTTGGGGATTGATGGAGAAAAAGATAAGTAGAATGAAAAGAAAAATATGCAAAATGACTATAATAAGATAAATGATATCTCTGAAAGGAAGCTGAAAATGAAAAACCAGTGGCAGCAAATAAAAAAACCTAACCCTCTCTTCACAACAGAAAGGTAGAATCAACTAAGACAGACTATTTCACATATTGTCAGATGCACATTGTATTGATTGAATGAATGAAACATTAAATGAATGAAAAAAAAACATTTATTAAGAGCCTGACTAGGTGAAAAGCATTGTATTAAGTATCAGAGACACAAATATAAGCAAGCAAGATAGTCCCTGATCTCAAGGAGCTTACATTTGAAAAACTGAAGATAATACATATAGGGGAGTAGTAGCTAAAGAGGAGTTTTTTGGGATCAGAGAGACAGTGATTGGAGTTTAAGGATATTTTTGATGATAGTTTTATTTGTTCCAAGGGAGATTGAATCTAACAAGGAAATGGGGGCAACTAAGATATAAAGGTACAACGCATCAGTAAATTTTATATTTTATTAATAAAAATATATAGCTTTAAAAGCATTTTCTATTATCTATTTTAAATTTTTTAATATTTTTCATACATACATATCCAAAATGTAGGTGCAGTTTGAATTTTTGTAACTAATCCAATTTTAAATGTACTAAGGAAGACAGATTGGCAAATGAATACCACTAGTGCTCCCTTTAAATTCTATCTTTTTTTATTATGGATTTTTATTTACCAGGTTTTCTTTAATTTCCTAATTTAAACAGTTATTAAATACCTACTATATGAAAATCACTATGTTAGGTGAAAGACAGAGAGAGAGAGAGAGAGAGAGAGAGAGAGAGAGAGAGAGAGAGAGAGAGAGAGAGAGAGAGAGAGAGAGATTCAGTAAATGTCTACTATGTACCAGGTTCTGTGCTCAATATTGGCAATACAGATAGTAGCTCTATTGCCTTGTGGAAGGAAGGAAGGAAGGAAGGAAGGAAGGAAGGAAGGAAGGAAGGAAGGAAGGAAGGAAGGAAGGAAGGAAGGAAGGAAGGAAGGAAGGAAGGAAGGAAGGAAGGAAGGAAGGAAGGAAGGAAGGAAGGAAGGAAGGAAGGAAGGAAGAGAGGGAGGGAGGGAGGGAGGGAAGGAGAAAGGGGAAGAGAATGGGAGAAAAAAGATAAAAGGAAAAGTAATACAAATAGAGGAATAAAGAAAGAAAAACAAAAGGAGAAAAGGGGGATTTGAAGAAAAAGGCACAATCTAAAAAAGAAGCAAAAATAAAATAAATGAAAGAATATCAGCTTTGCACCACTGAATTGGGTAATTTAGAATGTTGAAAATGAATAGTAGTTCCAAAAGAGAGTACAACTCACTGTTATAGGTAGAATAACTATAATTATAGCTGGTTTCAAGTAAAATTTAACTTTTTATGTATCTTTCAAGTAAAGTTTTCTGTTTTGAATATGGTTTAAAATTGCAAAAGTATGATTGCTACTTCTTTGATCCAGTCATTCATTCCCCTTTTCAATTGTTTCAAAACTGTACATTCTGGGCAAACCCATACCATAATCAATATATTTTTATTTTTATGTTAAATTCCATTCCTGGGTGTTGACCTAGTTCTGAGATATTTGAAATGCCTTTGTATTTCTTGCGCTGGCTGGCTTCCCCTTCCAGGTAGGAGGCAATGCTAGACATCTGTGGCCAACTTCTTTGTTCAGATTTCAACAGATTGAAAGCAGGGAAGGAAGCAGTAACTCTCCTAGAGCTTCAAACAGCACCTCCCCTAACTTTGACAAGAGTTTTCTCTCTATTTTTTAAATCAAATGCGAGGAGTTAAAATAACTAAGTAATTCTTTCACCTTGAATTGAATCCTAGAAAGGTCTTTAGAGGTTTTCTGCAAATCCCAAATATCCCACAGGGTCCACTATTAACCTGTCATTTGCTTTTTGTGTTTCCTAAACACTTCTTTTGAAAGGAGTAAAATTTGAGATTTTTATTAAATGGAAAGAAAATGTCATAATTGTACATTTTGTTGCACATCAAGAAGTGTGTAGCTGCTCAGCATGTAATAGAAAGCCTAAGAGCTAGGAAGTGACTGTTCTGTTCTCTGCCCTGATCCAACTACATCTGAAGGATTGTGGTCAGTTCTTGGTGGCACCTTTTAGAAATCCACTGGGTATGCTGAGGAAGTTAACCAGGGTAGAAAAGTATCTTGAAATCAGGTCATAGGAGGCTTAGTTGAAAGAAATGGAGGTGTTTAACCTAAAGAAGATTTAAAAGGCACATGATAGTGATTTTCAAGTATGTGAAGAACTAGCATATAGATAGTCAAGTGTTCCGCTTGACCTCACAGAGCAGAACTTTGAAGAAAGGATTGAAATTACTGATATAGTTAGGCTAGATCTAAAGAAAAGCTTCCTAATGACTCCAGGAAACTAGGGGATTTATAGGGTAAAGAACTGGATCTGATTTCAAGAAGATAATTCAAATTTAGCTTCAGATATATTCTAGCTATTTGATACTGAGCTGTCTGCCTCAATTTACTCATCTGCAAAATTGTGATAATAAATAGCTTCTCCTTCCTAGGGTGGTGAGAATAAAATGAGATAATATTTGAAAAGTTCTTTGCAAATCTTAAAATGCTATATAAATGCTAGATATTATTAACAATGTTATCTGAAACTGGAATGGGCTAAAGTGTTCATTATCCTCTTTGCTACAGGTCATAAGTAAAAGTTGAGTGGAAACTTATAAATCTGGGCTGAAAGGATCCTCATTCAGATACAAATAGTTTGGACTAGATGGCCACTGTGGTTCCTTCCACCTCTGAAATTTGGCAATGCTGTGTTCATTCTGCAGTATCACATGAGAAATAAGTTCTACAGGTCAAAGGTGGTAAATCTTGGAGAAATGGCAGTGATAGATGGATGGCCAAATACTCATTTAAATAGCTAATTAGTAGAAAAAAAAAAACAAGTAGCCAACAATTTGCTTATTTGAATTAAGGTAGAAATGGCAAGAAGAGGAGCAATGATTCTGATGTTTAGTAGCTCCATGTTAAAATTGTGACAGATAAGGATAAATTGAAGTGTTAGGTATACGGAATGACTACCATTTAGTCAGTAATATCCAGGAGATTTCTTTTCTGTATGAACAATATTAAAAGAACCCTATTGGATCAAACCCCAGAGTAACCTTGAGTAAGACATTTAATTTTTCTGTATTTTAGTTTCTTCTTCTACAAAGCCAATGTTTTAAACTAAATTATTTCTAACATGTTTTTGTTCATCTGTTTCACTTGTTTTCAATTCTTTGTGACCCCATTTGGAGTTTTCTTGACAAAGATACTAGAATGGTCTTCTATTTCCTTTTCCAGCTCATTTTACAGATGAGGAAACTGAGACAAATGTCTGAGGCTGGATTTCATGTCAGGAAAATGAGTTTTCTTGACCCCATGCCCAGTACTCTATCTACTGAACCACCTAGCTGCCCCTTTCTAACATATATCCTAATTCTAAATCTTTTTTTTAACCCTTACCTTCCCTCTTGGAATCAATACTATGTATTGGTTCCAAGGCAGAAGAGTGGTAAGGGCTAGGCAATGGGGGTCAAGTGACTTGCCCAGGGTCACACAGCTGGGAAGTGTCTGAGGCCAGATTTGAAACTAGAACCTCATGTCTCTAGGCCTGGCTCTCCATCCACTAAGCTACCTACTTGCCCCCCTAATTTTAAATCTAAAGATCCTAATTTGTACATGAAGACAGGAATCGCAATCATTACCACTATTTCCAAAATGGAGGGAAAGATATGGAAATCATGAATCTATGTTGATGCTTCTAAGCAGGATTAATGAGAGAAAGCAATGACTCTATCTAGAATCAACTTAAAGGAACTGGATGATAATCTGTGTTTGTATAATTCTGAATGAATATTTTTGCAAGACTACTGAGATGACAAGCAGAAGGAGACACACTGAATTAAGAAAAGAAGAGATACTTCTGCTGAAGCCCAGAGGACTGTGAAAGTTTGGCAGGCTAAATAAAGTATACATAAATCTAACTATCCTTGTTATCTTGAGCTGGGATTCTATAGCTAAGAATAACAAATGTAATTCCTATTTGTGGGAGTAAAAAGATGGAAGTTTGGCAGAACAATCCTTGTCTATGTTGGAAAAGACTTGTTACTATTTTATGTCACGGTGGAAGTATTTTGATATTATAAAAATCATTAGGAGAGAGTTATAGAAAACCACTCCCCTGGCAGGGCATCATTAATGATGAGTCATCAAAGAACACCTGGAGAATTGACCTGAATTGTTTGACCTGAAAAAAAGCCATTGGACTTTTCACCGGGGTCAATGACAGCTCTGCAGAGTTGAAATGTGAACTTGTCTCTCAAAGAGGAAACAAGAAGCTATTTTCAGGTACAGTATGAAAGGAAAGGTGGGGAGGGTAAAGGGGAATAAGTTTTTATATATCATCTACTATGTACCAGGCACTAAAAGCTAAGACCTTTTACAAATATATCATTTGATTCTTACACTTCTGTGAAGTAGATGAAGGTCTCATTTACTCATAGCAAATGATGCCACAAAGAAAGGGGAATATCTGAGGGTCTCTTTTTCCCTCCCCTTGGAGCCTGGGGTTCCGAAGAAATTGACTTGGGGTTTTCGTCTGTTTCATTTGTTCTTTTCAGGCCTAAGTGCAGGGATGGAATCTTTGACCTAGGGATCCAGCAATCCAGCCTAGATGCCAGCACTACAGGGAAGCCCTGGAAAGTCCTGGTCTGGAACATCAGTTTATTTGATTTGGAGACTTGAACTTGGCATGCCTAACCCTACATAGGAACTGAGCTAAACTGTAAACCTAATTTTCCTACCCTCCTCAGAGAATAAGGTGATGGAGGGGAGATGATGCCCTGAGGTAATAGGGAAATGTTTCTATATTCTGTATTTAAAGCAAATATTCCTTTATTAGAACTAATCTAGTATTAAGTGGTTAAATGGAACTAGGCTATTAGTTAATGGACCCCTTCAAAGGTAGGAATGTTATTGGTGGGGGGCTCTTGAGAGGATGGTAGGGGAGAACAAAGACTTCCCCCAAATCCATCAAGTTACTGGAGTGGGAGGTAGGTGTAGGAAAAGTTAAAAAAAAAAAGAAGCCTCAGAATGGGATAAGAACTAATCCATATTATAAAAGATTAATAATAGCCATGCCAAGTCAGCAAGGGGACAGACCTAGGGATTAGAGGTACAAGGAAGATAAGAAGCCTAGGATTGAGAAGCATCTTTAAGGAATTTAATTTCCTTAACTAAGGCACCTATTATGATACACTGGAAAATGATGCTAAAAGAAAGAGAAATTCTCTATAAGAGCGCAAGTTATAAGGAACAATCAAGAAACTTCTCTAAAGTCCTCTTGGTCTATATCAAAAGAGGACAATTATATGGCACATCCTGTGAGGTCAGAAAGACTTCCAGTATGTCTTGAGATTAGCATAGCAAAGTTCAGAGAGAATATATCTTTAAATCATAGCAGCTGGTACTTCCCACAAGTATATGATATCATTTTTAAAATTTTTTATTTATTTAGAATATTTTTTTCATGTGATATCACTGAAGGAAGGAATCTGCAAAATTCTGTCAGTTGTGCCAACAATGTTGAGGCCAAGACTATTTGGCCACCTAGGACAGAATGTGGCTGACAGAAAAGAGTCAGAACTGAAAGAAAGAGAAAACAATTGAAGGTCCAAAGTTCTCAGAGCAGGTGAGAGCTCCGAATAAAAGAACAGAATCAAAGTTAGCCCATGGAAGATAAGAAAAACAGCTGCCAAATAAAATATAGAAGACAATTCTTAGCTTTCTTTCCAAATTGGGTCAAGGCCCTGTTACTGGGATCTGCATCCTATTTTTTTTCTAATAGTGACATAATGATTTTGACTTCTAGTTTGATTTTAAATGTCCTTTGCATTATAGACCCCGGGGGAAACTGACTGGGACAGATGACTTCCTGAATTTATTTTCTGGGCCACTGATTAAGAAGTAAAGTTCTTCAATTATGTAGGTTTTCCACTATTTAAGCTTCAAAAATAGAAGGCAACTCAATGTTTCTTCCTTTTGGCTTTTAAATTTATATTAAAAGAGAATAAACCATCAGCCATTATAATCTGGGTACCTTTTGTCCTCTATGTTGTCTTCCTCATGGAGCTCTACAAGATTCAACATATTCCTGCTCATTCAGTTTTGATTTCAGTTTTCTTTGAAACTCTTAATGATGAAATGCCAATCTGATTAGTCACTAGGTGAAAAGTACAGTACCACAGATAATGCAGATTATCCATTAGTTATACAAACAAAAGGGCCATAAGTAGATATTACCTTTAACTCTTCCTCAACAAGTGACCATGACATTAGTTTCCTTCTATTGGTAATAGGAAGAATAATTATTGGAATTTTAATAGGCAAAATACCATTCTTCTTAAGACTTTATGACTGTCTTCCTAATTCCCCCCTGTAGATCTATTAAGCCTGGCTCAAGATTATTTTATAATTTAGTGTTAACATTAATTAAGTTGTGATAATTATTATTTTGTGAAAAGGAAGGAAGGAAGGAAGGAAGGAAGGAAGGAAGGAAGGAAGGAAGGAAGGAAGGAAGGAAGGAAGGAAGGAAGGAAGGAAGGAAGGAAGGAAGGAAGGAAGGAAAGATTTATTAAGTACTTACTATATTCCAGGTACTATGTTAAGCACTTTACAAGTATATTTCATTTTATCCTCACAACCCTGAAAGATATTTGATTTTATTTATCCACATTTTACAATTGAGGAAATTGATGCAAACAGAAACTAAGTGACTTGATTAAGATCACCCAGCTAATGAATATGTGATGATGGTTTTAATCATTAAATTTTTTTAAAGCACTACCCTCAGAGGGATGGGAAAGAATCATATATTCTCATGTTCATTTTCATGAAGAAATGACATAAGGGTTTCTGGTGGGTCACAGAATCAATTGTATATGCTCATTCAATCAATGAGTGCTATTTTTAAAAAATAAGAGTAAATTAATCCTTTAATTCAAAGTTTTATAATATTATCCTCATTCATTCTACCTTTATGATGGATGCAGTGGAATACATTTCTTTTCACCATATTCCCTGTGGAAAAGTAACATATGCCAAAAACTGCTATGCCTCCCATGGAATAGATTGCATTTTTTTAAATTTTATGTAGGCGATATTTCTGCTGAGTTTTTATTTCCCTAAAAAAGAAAACAATGTTTAGGAAATGGGTTGGGTTGTTACTTTATAATCATTTGGAAAAAATACTGCTGACGATAGCCTAAACTACAGTATCCTAACAAACTAGGACGGGGCCTAATTGGGGGAAGAATTTGGAGAAAATTCATTGACTGAGCAGTACAGGTTTTCAGGAACTATTCTTCACTTGGGCCTCAGCTGCTGAGTTAATTTGCATGAAGCATGCATGTCATTTCATGTTCCTGTTTATCATTTGAGATGTTGGCTTTCAAAGACAAGAGACTTGGAAACTGAAGCCAGCATCCAGTGAAAAGAAATTCAGTCTCCTAATTCCACAGTAGACCAGATACAACATTTAAGATGAAAAAGTCACCAAAAAATTATATATGGTCTTATAAATATGTTTTCTCATTTTTTTTTATTTTACACAATTGCCATTCATTTCTTGCCTCACATTCTATAAATATCTTTAGTGAAAACTGATACTTTTCAGGTATCTAATTATTGAGCTTTTTTGCTAAACAAATATTAGTTATGAAATTATATTATAAAACCTAAATGCTTGACCCCTCCTCCTTAAAAAGTACATTTACTGGACTGGAAAACGAGGGGATGCCCATCAATTGGGGAATGGCTGAGCAAATTGTGGTATATGTTGGTGATGGAATACTATTGTGCTAAAAGGAATAATAAAGTGGAGGAGTTCCATGGAGACTGGAACAACCTCCAGGAAGTGATGCAGAGCGAGAGGAGCAGAACCAGGAGAACATTGTACACAGAGACTAATACACTGTGGTATAATCGAACGTAATGGACTTCTCCATTAGTGGCGGTGTAATGTCCCTGAACAACTTTCAGGGATCCAGGAGAAAAAAACACCATTCATAAGCAAAGGATTAAACTATGGGAGTGGAAACACCGAGGAAAAGCAACTGCCTGAATACAGAGGTTGAGGGGACATGACAGAGGAGAGACTCTAAATGAACACTCTAATGCAAATACTATCAACAAAGCAATGGGTTCAAATCAAGAAAACATCTAATGCCCAGTGGACTTACGCGTAGGCTATGGGAGGTGGGGGGGAGGAAAAGAAAATGATCTATGTCTTTAACGAATAATGCTTGGAAATGATCAAATAAAATATATTTTAAAAAAAAAGTACATTTACTGGTTACACATAAAGATTTGTTATTAATGTATGAGGCATAATATTTTTACCCTACTAATCCCTCTCCCCAGCCCTCTTGCTCATACAGTGCCAGACACTGCCCCATGGCCTCGGACATTCAGAGCTGTATTGCAGGTGGCCTGTTTTGAACCAGTCACTAGATAATATCAGGCATTAAGCAAAGGGAGTGCTGCAGGGTACTGATATAGTACTAAGTGTGAAGGAATATAAATGGCTTCTTTTGGGGATAAACAAATGTTGATAAGATGGTTCTGCCTTATGTCTATCTTTGTCTGAACTGTTGACAATGTGGCTCCATGCAAAGGTTTCTATTGTGTGTGTGTGTATGTGGGGGGAATGTGGATGTTTCACACAGCTAATCAAAACTAAAAATCCACTTCATTTGACTACTGTTGACATGTCTGGAATATTTTCTTCTTTTGTTCCCCTGACAGATTAGCCCTAGTACAATAGGAGGTATTGCTTTGTCCAGGACCATTCTCTCTCTCTAGAGAGTCACCATGTTATCAAAAGCAGATACAAAACCAAAGTGAGGACAAACATGATTCTAGATTTTCTACATGGTCTGAATAAATACTTGAATTTCCCTTAGTTGCTATAAAAAGTTACTATTTTGGAGTGGCTTCTATATGTTATTTAAATCATTTTTTTCACTATTCAAGAGGCAACAGGATAAAGCAGATATCAAATGTTTGCTGAAAATCCAGGTCCAAGAAAGCCTGGGTTCAAGCCACTTCTGATATATTCTGGTTCTGCAACCCAGAGCCCATGACAGTCTCATAGTATTATAAGCAACTCTATTACTATATAATGCAGAAAGGGTGTTAATCTACTTTGGCAGAAGGTTCTACCTTACTGGGGAATTTTCCATACCAATGGCACTGTAAATTCAGGCTTTATCTCTAAGATTACTTTTGACACATGTATGCCATATCTCCCCAACTAGACTGGAATTCTGAGAATTACCGTGTTTTCAATTTCTCTGTGCCCAACACGGCATCTTATCTTCCCCCTCTCAAAAACTCAACAAATAATTGTTGATTTGATTTTGCTCTGGACAGTAGAAACAGAGATTTAGGAGCTCAATCTTTGTCATAAATAAACCTCTGAATTAAAAAAATTAGAACTAGAAAAGATGAGGAACTTACTATAATCTCTCCTTTTCTAAGCTTCTCTGATAATTCTCAATATACTCTAGTTCTAAATCATAGAGAATGTCATCTCTTTTCTGTTGAGATCACTATAGGCTACTCTTCTGGTACCAACTAATAACAAAAACATAAAAAATGACCCAATCTTTGCTTCAGAAATCAATCCAGAATAAAACTTGTGAAGTGATTTCGACATTTCCCTTGGATCAAATGACAAGAAACCAACTTATCTCCAAGTCTGAGAATTCATTAATCCCCCTTACAGATGACATTGATCTTAAAAGGTTCCAAGCAGCAAGATTGATTCCATATACATACATACACATATAGTCACATGAATACTCTGTCTGAATTTGCCCAAGGACACAATCCAAATAGCTGGACTTTGATTACTTCCCTATCCCTTTACCCCTCAAAAAATAAAATAAAATAAAGTAAAATGAAGAGGTCCTCCAAATTCCTGAGCAAAAATCTGAACTGGCCCATACCATCAATGATTTCTCTGGTTTGGGAGGTTCCCTATGGCCCAATTCCCAGTCTCAATTAGGCCCTATATCCCTAGGGCATCCTTGGCACTAATTCAAGAATGGAGAAAGAACATGGCCAGAGAAAATGAAAGTCTCAGCAGAATCCTACATAATAGGCATACTGGGCTATATAGCAAGACCACAGTTCAAAGGGTTATCAATATAGACATCTGTTGCAATATCCCGGTACTTTTGTGAAGTCCAAGATCTTAATGATCCCTGCAAAATACTGCTTTAAGATTAGACTTAAGATGCAGCTCCACATCCCTTTTACTTATATGGAAATTTTTTTCTTTCTTAGGAAAATGAGAGTCAAAGAAAGGATATGTATGAAATAAATTTTTTAGAGATGTCTCTCCCATGTAAAGAATAAAATGACACAACTTTACATTTCTATAATATTTTACAGCTTGCAGAAAAGCTTTCATATCTCTTAACCTATTTAATCCTCACAACAACCCTAGTGGCAGAAACTGCATGTATTATTATGCTTATTTTACAAGATAAAAATATCAAAGGGCAAAGAAAAAAAATTTCAGGCCAAAAGTCACAAAGCAAGAAATTGGTGGACCTAGAATTTGGGTCAAGGTTTTCTGACAATATTTTTTTGGCATTGAACCATGCTACCTATTACTTACACACTGTGATACTTAGACTGACATTATACATATAGAAAGTGACAGACAGATAGGCAGACAGGCAAGTAGGTAGATAGGTAGGTAGGTAGGCAGATAGGTAGATAGCAGACAGACATGATAGATAGATAGATAGATAGATAGATAGATAGATAGATAGATAGATAGATAGATAGATAGATAGATAGATAGATAGGTGGATGAATAGATAGATAGGCAGATGGACGGATAGATAAAATAGACCAACAGAGATAGACAGATGGTGATAGATAAGTAGATAAATAGATACATAGATAAAATAGACAGATATAGACACAGAGAGATGGATAGTTAGATAAAATAGATACAGATGGGGATAGATAGATAGATAGATAGATAGATAGATAGATAGATAGATAGATAGATAGGTCTTACACACTAAATTTTCAGTGAATTAATTTACCTGAGAAAAAAATTAATTTATCTGACTGAAGACAGATGGAAGGCTAGCTGTTCCCCTAGCCCTCACCTATCTGATGAGAATAGATGTCATAACCAATGAGAATCATTAGCATAATGTACATGTTCTATCCCCCAGATCCATCCAAAAGCATGCAAATGATAAATCCTGGTAAGTGTGTTGCTGGGAAGTAACTAGTATTGAATGACATGTATGTCAGTGATACTACAAGATCCTTTGATAAAGTTAGGGAGTCAGATGACTCACCTAAGGCAATGTTCCAAACATACATTCATATACTTTTGCATTCAAGGAAGCTTCTTTTGGTATATTTATAATGAAAATAGAACTGAAGTTTATAAAATATAAAACAATTATTTCATCTGAAACCATTGCCTATTACCTGCTCTTTAGAAGACTGACACTCAGTTAATTAAAAGTGACACAAGGGCAGCATTCACAGGGTATTACTGTACCACAATCAACAATGCACTCAATTGGCTCACCTCTTAACAGTTAACTCAAGCCAAAATCAGATATTATTTTGGTAAACTGGAACACTTAAGTAAAATACCTCAAATGGTTTCTATTAGGACTGGAGACAAGAGTACTTTAAAAGACAGTATTGACATGTATGTTAGCCTGTTACACCCAATTACTTACTATTGTACATTATGATATTTTAAAACTTTTCCTTGACTATGCATATTTGTTACAAGGGGGTGCCCCCCCCCAAATGGCAACAGGCAGTAGGAGACAGGGAAAATAGATTTAAGTTCAATGAAAAAAATAAGTAATATTTTAAAATTACAGGGTATAACTGAAGGTCTCCCCCCCCCTCCTGGCTAAGAGGACATGGGGGTGGGGCCTCTTCTGATTGGTCCCCAGTTAAATAAATTATCCAGTAACTGAGATTCAGGGAGGATGGACTTTTGTCAGAAGAGCCATCTTTTCCCCCATGAAACATAAAAACTGGATATGAAATTAATCCTTTACTTTCCTTGTTTTCACTCCATTTCCAGTATTCCTTATTCATCTTGTTTCTCCTGCCTTTATCTGAAGGCAAGGGATGGGGGTTTTAGTGAAGAACAGATTTCTCCTACTCTCCTCATTACCACCTCTGTCCCCAAGATCAGGAAATGGAGACTGAAAGAAGAAGCATATGGTAATCTGCCTATACTTGTCCAGGAATCAAGTTCCTGGCTATCTTCTGCCTTTATTCTGCAAATCACAGGTCAAATTAGCTTTTCATAGAATGAAATTTCCATGCATGGAAAAGAGTTCTCAAGTTAAATAGTTCCTGAGGTTTGTGTCTGAGCATTGGGCCTCCCAAAAGGAGAAAAATCTTCAGCAAACAATCTGTGGAAGATGAAAAAGACTGCCAAAAGAGGGTTGCCTTATACCTGGGACACTACAGCAATTTTATGAAGAGGGCACAAAATCCTACCCTGCTAATGAAGAGTATTTGTTCTGCAGTCTCCCAAAGTACCTTCTGGGAGGAGTGTAATAGGCAATTTAGAGTTCTTTATGTTCCTATATTTGGTCATGGGCTCCTATAAATCTTTGGAGTATTATTTATTTTCTGTAGTGGAAATAAAGACTACACCCAGGGATATGCTAAAGCTCCTTAGGCAAAGATTATTAAATTTTCAGTGTGGGGATTTATGCCTCAGAAATCAGCAATTGGTACAAATTGGGGCTTGTTTTATTGTTTTGTTGATTGCCTAGACATAAGCAAATGTTAATGATGCAGATTAAATCTAAAAGGGTCTGTGAATACAGTTCACGCCTCTCCCCATGGACTAGGGGAGAAGGTTCAGATCCAGGATCAGACCTAGATCCTTATGAGCCATAATCTTTTTTGGTGTATGTTGGAGATTGGAGCAGGGAGTGGGTAGACCTAAATCAGGAGAGGGGAGAAATATCTTTATTTTTCTCTCTTCCTCTTAGTAGATTATAAACTCCTTGAGATCAATAACTGGGTCAATTTCATATTATATATCCTTAACACCTAGCAAGGTACAAGGTGCTTCATATATAATAGCTACTCAATCAATTTTGGTCAAATTGAATCACAAAAGGGGCTGCACTGCTAGACATACTATACTTACCAAGTTGCTTCATTGGATCAGCATAGAGTATGAATTAAATGTAAACCCTGTCTAAATTTAGACAAACAGTATTTCCTTTTTGTTCCATATTGGACACAAAAAAAATAAGATACAATGGGATAGTTTCTTTTAAAAGAATAGAATGTATCTGTGAAGTTATGAAGGCAGGGAATTCAGGTGAAAAGAGATTTGTTAAGCAGAAGTTGAAATCTAAATTAAGAAATAAAATAATTCAGGTAGAAAAGTCCAATTGAACTTTCAAGCCCTCAGCTAGAGGGGGACAAAAATTGCTTGGATTTCAGTAGATTTACTTAAGAGAATCAATGCTATCAACCTGCTATAAACGAACTGGGTGGCATAGAAGCCTTTCAGAACTCATAACAAAAGATCAAAGACTTCATCAAGAGCACGGGAAATCCAACTGAAGGGAAAATAATTTCTACTGTACAAATAACATGCTACAGAACATAATTGCATAATTCAACATTGTTGTCATGAGTGTACTCTGGTCAGGAAAATTATGAGTAAATTGGTCACATGTCCCAAGGAAAGTATATTAAAAACTTCTTGATAGTCTACACAAATAGCTACCAAAAGATTAAAAAAACATATATAAATGGTTGACCTTTCATTTAGAATAATGTCTAGCTAGTCTAAGCTTTCCATTTCTCAAATCTATGAATATACCCTGAAGCTTTATAATGAAGAATGCCAAAGAGAAGATATTAGGATAAAGAAATATTCTATATACATGAAAAATGATTCCATCTTTGTTAATTTGTGATGACTATTGTTAAAGCAGATAAATATATCAGGTAGACCATACCATCTGATTATAGGTTGTCTGATCTTGATCTCCTGAATGCCTGAATGCCATGGGACATCAGTTTCCCAGAGGGAAATGAAAGAGAAGCAAACAACCTGATGAAATGAGAATAAAACAGGAAATCATATTTCCTCCATAGGCCACCATTTGACCTTACTCCTCACAATATCTTTTTTCCCCTTTTCCATAAGCAAACATAGCACTTTTTCTCATCTTTTCTAGGTATTTGGCTAAGATATCCCAAAGTTCTGCCCTGGGTTGGCTTCTCTCTTTCTACTCTCTCTTTGGACAACCTGATCAGTTCTCACATATTCAATTATCATCTCCACACTGACAATTGCTAAATCTGCAGACCCAGCTCTAGTTTCTGTCCCAAACTCCTATTCTACAATACCAAATTTTGGATATTTTAAAATTAGATGTTCTGAAGAGCCCTCAGACTCAACAAATATAAAAAATAAAGCAAGCTATCTTCCTCCTCACAAAAATCATCCTCTTCCAAATTTCCCTATTTCTCTGGAGAGTACCATTGTCCTTCCAGTCCCTGTCCTCACTCTTTCACTCCACATAGTCAATCTGTTGCCAATCTCTCTCCTATTTGTCCCTATATCAGAGCAACCAATATACTACCAAAACTTGATCAGCTCTCACAGGGACTACCTCAATAGCCTTATCTCTGGTCTCTTTTCAATCCAATCTATCCTACACAGAGTTACTAAAGTGATCAGTTTAGTGCTCATATATAAACAGGTCATCTTTCTCCCTACTCAGTAAACTCCAATCGCTCCCTATTGCCTCTAGGATCAAATGCAAACACTTCTCTTTAGTACTTAAGGTTCTTCACAACCAGACCCTTTCCTTTCTTTCTGGTCTTTTGGTATTCTCCTCTACACACTTTATGATTCAACCACACTAGCCTACTTGCTGTTCCTTGCACTCAACACTCTATTTACCATGCCTGTACCTTCTCAGTGGCTTTTCTCATTCCTGAGATAATACTTTTAAAATACCTTAGCATGGTGCCTAACACATTTTTGTTGTCATTCACTTACTTTTTATTTATGTCCAACTCCATTTAAATATATATATATATAATTATTATCATAGTATATATAAAATATTGTTATAAGTGAATATAATATATTATACAATTGTACATTATATATTATATGATAAAATATATTATTAATATATAATATATATGATTCCATTTGGAATTTTCTTGGCAAAGATACTGGAGTCATTTGCCATTTCCTTCTCCAGCTCATTTTACAGATGAAAAAACTGAGGCAAATGAGGTTAACTGATTTGCACAGGATCACATATCTAGTAAGTGTCTGAAGTCAGACTTAAACTCAGGAAGATGAGTCTTCCTAACTTCAGACTTGGCACTTTGCCCACTATGACCCCTAGCTACCCCATGGTATATATAGTAGGTGTTATATAAACTCTTAAATAATATATTTACAATATTATAATATATTGTTATATATAATAATCCAATATTATAAAAATAATATATTATATATTAATAATATATTTGTATCATATCTTATATTATATTATGTATAATTATATGATACAGTATATGTTACATGCACTTATAATAATATTTATACATACTATTATTATTATTCTTTTATACATATATTTAAATAATCAAATAATTCTCTTACTCTTACTCTAATCCCACAAAGGCATTTACTCCCTCTTAAGAATCCCTGGTTTCCCTTTAGATTCACCTCAACCACCATCTTTTATATAATGCCTTTCCTAATTCCAGCAACCACTAAGGCAACTCCAGTGGAAAACAACAGTGCATTAATTTTGTGCATATTCTGCATATTCTTATGTAAGCCCATTGTTTCCCTATTAGAAAGTAAATCTTTTGAGAATCCCTTTAAATTTCTTGTTGTATTTCTAGCACCTATTAATGCGATGGTCCACTCAATTAATTAATGTTGGTATTTAATAAATGTTGTATGTATTAAAATACTTAGAATTGAAATATTAATTTAAAGATATTCCCACTGTCCCATAATGAAGATGCAAAAACTATTAAGTATAAGTGGTCTGAATCATGGATAATCCCAAAAGGAAGAACATTTAAATGTAATTTACATTTGTTTTTGTAATAATGTTTTTCTACCTGTGTTTTAACAGGGTAGATGTGGAAATGCAGACCTTCATAGCAAATAATGAAACTGTTCAGTGAAAACTTGGCTTCAGAAGGATCTGGGCAAGTGTCCAATTTCCCATCCATCATGTCCTCTCAAAAACCCATTACATCTAACAACCAAAGGGTCCTCTCTCAGATTGTTAAAGAACATCAACTAAAGAAGATTTTCCCATTCTCAAAAATTCTCTGGAGCAACTATAAAATTTCAGTGGGCTTTCCTGTCATTATATTTATTGCTGCATACAATTACATATAAGAAAAATTTGGCATGCTAACAAAATAGGTGATAAAGAAGAAGAAACAGAGCTAGGAAAATGGAGAAAATCTAATCTTTTTTCATCCCTGACCCAACCCTATTGGTAAAATCAGGAAATCACAGATTTTTAAAGTTAAAAGTAGATAATAAAGTATATCAAGTGGTTATTACTTTCAGGCCTAGATCTTAAAAATAACTAGATGAAAAAATGTGTCGAACATACAATGTCCACTTGTATTTGATATATAAATAATGGTTAATGCCACCTCTATAAAGGTAGCATGACCAAAGTGAATGGTGTGTGGAAATTAAAGGTAGGAAGACCTAGATTTAAATTCTGCCTGGAATACTTAATCTTACCAATTTTAGCTTCCTTTTCTGAAAATTGAGAGAATATCAATAGTATCTATCTGATAGGACAGGTAGGCACTGTGCATAGAGTACTGGACCTTGAATTTGGAAAATATGAATTCAAATCTTGCTTTAGATACAGAACCTAGGCAAGTCACTTAAAGTTCATCTACCTCATTTTCCTCATCTATAAAATGGGAATAATAATAGTACCTACCTCTGAGGATTGTTGTGAAGATCAAATGAGATAATTTATGTAAAATGCCTTACAAACCTTTAAGTGCTGTCTAAATGTCATCTATTTTTGGTATTCAATATTCTGTAACTACAACACTTGCCAAGTTTTCAAAGGAAACTGGTTAATCAAAAACAAAAATATAATCTTGTAACAAAAAACAGTTAAGCAAAACAATGTCATATATGTATTACATATATTATTTACATAGACTCTAACAATTGCTTTTTAAAATTCCAATTAGTGTGTGGAATCATGAAGATTCTGTGGAATAACATTTTAAGACAGTGTCAGGGTATTTGCTATAAAAATAAAAGAAACGCATTCCCAGGGGAATCATGCTGATTCCTTATTACTTGTTGCTAATTTCTGTCTTCTTCCCAGTGGTATCCACAGCAGTACACACAAGTTAATAAAATGAGTACAAATTCAGTCCTTTCAAAATTGGGATGAATTTTTCTTCTTTATCTGACTTCAAATACTTGGAGACTAG
Source organism: Monodelphis domestica (assembly GCF_027887165.1). NCBI lineage: Eukaryota > Metazoa > Chordata > Mammalia > Didelphimorphia > Didelphidae > Monodelphis > Monodelphis domestica. Next base: position 314,150,917 of record NC_077230.1, read on the forward strand.
GCAAAAGTCATGTGTTCCTTTAGGGTTTATTTTAATTCCTACTTCCTGTTTTTTCATCAATTCTTTTTATCTCTAAAAGAAAATGTGGGTGTCTTTTTCCCTCTAGGTTAAAGTTGGTACTTATATTCAAGTCAGCTTTTACACTTGGAAGTATTTGTGCAAATGACTTCCCGCACCCCCTTTTAAAAGTACAGCATTAAATGAAAGGAAAAAAAGAATATTATCCATGAACTTGATATGTAGAATCATATAAGACTAAATCTTTGGATACTGCATGATTGGAAAGAAAGGTCAATACAAAGAGATAAATCTTATTGATATGGGTCAATAAGATTATTATTGGGAGGAGGGGAGGGAAAGAACATGAATCCTATAATCCTTGAAAATTTTTCTTAATTAAGTAACATTTTTTAAAAAGATGAAGGGGAAAAAAGAAATTGTATTCTGGTGACCCTGTCAGTTTAATAAACTGCTATACTGGCCTCCCATATTGCTAGTCTGGATATTCCATATTTCTCCCATTCCTAGCCACCAGAGTCCCAATGGAACAGCTTAGTTCTAAGTTCTAAATAGTAATAAGTGGTAATGGTCATACCATTTCTATCCTCAAACTCCCCTACCCTCAAGCATCCCTTTTCAATATATACATTCCCATGTCATAGCCTAGGTGATTCAGAGAAATGAAAACTAGGCTCTCCATCCATGAGCCTTAGTTCTATCTGACTACCTAATAAGTACCAACAAAAATAAGATTTATAGCATCAAAGGAAAGATATTTTTAGTGTTGACAAGTGAAAGACAAGAGAAAGAGATTTTACATAAAGATAACTTCAAGATAGTCTGGCAGAGCTTATACCTAGCTATACACATTTTCCATTTTTCATTCTTTAAGAAGGCCTCCAGCAAAATGCAACTAGATGTGTGCCAGTGGTAAACACTTTCTCTACAATCTTTAGCTTAAAAAAAAAAAAAGCTATGCTTACTGGATACTTCTTTTCTTTTTTTCTGCTTTTCTTCTTATCTTGGCAACATTTGTTTTATTTATACAAAAACTTTTCAATTCAATGTACTCAAAATCATCCATTTTACACTTCACAATGCTCTCCATCTCTTGTTGGCTCATAAGTTCCTCTCCTCTCCAGAAATCTGATACATAATATGTTCTTTGTTCTTTTAGTGTACTTATAATATCTCCTTTTATGTCTAGATCATGTATCCATTTTGATCTGATCTTAGTGAATGGTATATGATACTGGTCTGTACCTAGTTTCTGTCAAACTACTTTCTAGTTGTCCCAATAAGTTTTACCAAATACTGATTTCTATATCCAAGAAACCTATATGCTTTTGTCAAATGCAAGGTTACCATAATCTTTTACTGCTATTTGTTACATGTCTGTTCCATTCCACTGATCTACCTTTCTACCTATTAGTCAGTACCAGATAGTTTGATAATTACTGTTTTATAATACAATTTAAAATCTGGACTGCTAGACCTCCTTACTTTACATTTGCAATCTTTTTTCATGAATTCTTTTGATATTCTTTATCTTTTGGTCTTCCAAATTAATTTTATTATCTTTTATAACTCAATAAAATAATTTTTGGTTATTTAATTGGAATGGCATTGAATATATTTGTTTGCGTCGGACTATCATTTTAATTATATCAACTCTGCCTATATATTGTAAGAGTAATTTTGGGGTTGTGACAATCTAATCTAAATTAATTTGGTCACCATAGAAAATCCCAAATAAAATACCCAAGTCAGTTTGGAAATTTATGGTGATTTTAATTAATATAAAGGGAAGGAGTTAAGGAGAAGAGAGAGAGAGAGAGAGAGAGAGAGAGAGAGAGAGAGAGAGAGAGAGAGAGAGAGAGAGAGAGAGAGAGAGAGAGAGAGAAAGAGAGAGAGAGAGAGAATAGGATTTCTCCCACTTGGTCTTTGCCAGGGGGAATTCAAAGACCTCTGCCACAAGGTCTTTGAAGAAGATTTGAGACTTTTCTAAGTGAATAGTGTTTGGAAGGTAAAGGAGAAAAGAATCGGCCTAAACTCAAAGAGAGCTCAGTGAAGATGCCTCACCTGGCTATTAAGCATCTCCCAGTAGAGTATCAAGGAAAACTCACCGCCAAACTGGGACCATAGCTTCCACCATGCCAAGATGCCAAAATGCTCAGCAAGCTGACACCAGAGCCACCTTTCCGCGGACAAGAGGCCAGAGATAGGAAGTGACACAAAATATATAGACTGTTTTTACATCTCTTTCCTACATCTCATATGTACCAATGGTAGCTTAAGCTTGACATAGGACAGCCCAGGGGTCTGTCAGTTGTTTCTGATTTGTCATTTGCTAGAGCATGTCTGTCATAGGCCATCCTCCTAAATACTTAATCCTTAAGTATGGGTGTAGACATTCCTGTTTTTGTTAGACTAAGTAGGGTGGAGTAATCTAACATTCACAATATGAACAATTAATATTTCCCCTATTATTTAGATCTTACTTTATTTGTGTAAAAAACTGTTTTATAATTATATTCATATAGTTCCCTGATTTATTTCAGGAGGAATACTCCCAGGCATTTTTTTCTGTGTCTGGAGCTACATCTTTTCTTTTTTTTTTTTAAACCCTTACCTTCCGCCTTAGAATCAGTACTGTGTATTGGTGCCAAGGCAGAAGAGTGGTAAGGCCTAGACAGGGAGGGTTAAGTGACTTCCTCAGGGTCACACAATTGGGAAGTGTCTGACACCAAATTTGAACTAGAACCTCCCATCTCTGGGCCTGACTCTCAATCCACTGAGCAACTCAGATACATCTTTTCCTATGAAGAAATTTTCTACCTGGTTTAGAGGGTCAGGAAGAAATATTTATTACTATTTTTCTACTCTCATATCCCTTATTTGGAAATTTGAAGCTTCCCTCCACTCTTATGTGAATTTCTTCCTGAAGGCCACATTATTCCACTACAGCACTGGTCAGACTACATTGTTAAGATGATATTAAACATCTGTAGGAATCTTTTAAGATTTTTTTAACATCTCTACCTTCCATATATTTTTAAACCTTTAATAAATTATCAGGTCACATATTTAGAGTTTGAAAGGGTTTTAGACATCTGCTGCCACATCCCACAGAGGGTCCATCTGCCCTCAGGTACCTCATACCTGTACCCATTCACTGAGTGGTGTTCATTGTTTGCATTACATAAAAACACCATAAGTAGAGGTCTGCCGATGTAAAGCAAAAATTGTCTGTATAAGGGCTTCCTATAACTATTATTATTAAGCTCCTTTCTCTAAGAAAGACATCTTTCTCAGAGAGCTGGTAGATAGGAAAAAATTAGTCCTATTATCTTTTTAGAAGAAAAAAATCATTTCAAAGAATGTTTAGAAGTATTGCAAAGAGAAAAATAGAAACGTACTAAAATATTCAACTATGCCATTTGGGTGACGTGTTGATCTTATATAATGTTTGAGTGCAGGGAAGCACGCCCACTGGAGTTGAGATGAATAAATGTGGCTTCCTAGGCCTTACTGGGGAAGAAAAAAAAAGTTGTTTATTTTCATATTTCTGGAGAGAGAGAGTAATATTCCATGTTAATGTCTATTAACTTTGATTTAGCTCTGTTTGACTGACTTAGTCATCTGTTCTATTAGGCATTTGCCATGAAAATTCAAACAAACACTTAGCTAGAAGCTGAATTAAAGAGATAGAAATAGCTCTTTCTGCAGCTGAACAGTTTACCTCTGCTCTTGAAGGGAAGAAACACATGCTCTGGGTTATGAAGGTGGGTGAGAAATTAATAATAATAAGTCTCAAGAGGCCTGATGAGTGACTAAGGATATATGGTTGGAGGAAAACCATCACCTTTTTACACAAATACTTCATTGGTATGTCAATTCAACTCAATTCAACATATATATGTATATGTATATTATATACATATATATATATAAAGAACATATGTCATGTTATACAGTGGAGGTCTGAGAGATGAGTGAACACTGTACAAGGGGTAACTAGATCTATAGTACATTCATTTGACAAATATTTATTCACTGCTTTGCCCAAATCTCTATTCTAGAAGGGGAGGGGAAAAGGTAGGTGGGAGAAAAAATTTAATAGGAACAAAATTTATTTGGCTGTCAAAGACCTTGGATATTTTGGGCATCAAGCAGTGTATTTTTCTGGAAGCCAAAAAGTTTTCCCTGGGAACAAGTCTATAAAATTCTGAAATAAATGAAAAGTATAATTAACTTAATAATTTTTTCTATAAATAAACAATTCCTATGAACCTAATCCTTTCATTAACTGAGGCAAATCTGTACAAAATCCCTGAGAGGGTGTGGACACTGAACAAAAAGAAGTAAAGCTGCTTCTGCAGGTCTTAATATTCCTAAGAAGTATGTTCATACTAAAGGAGTTCATTTATCTTTGCACTTTCTCTTCACAATCTAAATGCTCATCCACATCCCTCTCCAAATAGCTGAGCTTTACTTCATTTCTCATTCTTTTGACTTCAATATTTCAGACAATAATAATAATAACAATAATAACAATAACAACAACAATAATAATAATAATAATAATAATGCAACTAAGTGGGACAGTGATTCGAGCATTAAGCCTGGAGTCAGGAAGACTAAATAAAGCTCAAATCCAAACTCAGACCTTGATCAACTTAACCCTGTTTGCCTCAGTTTCCTCATCTGTAAAATAAGCTAGAGAAGAAGGTGGCAAACCACTCTAGTATCTTTGCCAAGAAAACCCCAAAAAGGTAATAAAATCAGACATGATTGAAAATTACTAAACAACAACAAAAAGTAATCAATAATGATGACATACCTAATATTCATATAGCACTTTTCAAAGTGCTTTATATAAATTATCTCATTTAACTCTCTCAATGTGCTATTATTATCCCTATTTTACATATGAGGAAACTAAGGTTGAAAGAAATTAAATCTCTTGCTCAGGGTCATACAGCTAGCAAGTGTCTAAGGTGACATTTGAACTCAAGTCTTCTTTACTACAAGTGTGGCACTATGCCACACAAATATCTATAAAACACTGAAGTAAAAAAATAGTTACATGATACAGAAATTTTTTTAGTCATCAATAAACATTTATAGATACTTATAGCTCTGTGACCCTGGGCAAATTGCTTAACTCTGCTTCTGTATCCGTAAAGCAAAATGAAGAGAGAAGTAGCAAACCTTTTCAGTATCTTTGCCAAGAAAACCCCAACTGTGGTCACCAAGAGTCAGATAAAACTGAAGAACAACTCAACAACAAAAATAACAAATATACCAGGCACTGTGCCAGGCACTGAGGATACAGAGAGGTGAAAAACAGTAACTGGTCTTGAGGATCTCACAGTTTAACAGGAAGCCAACATGCAAACACCTATGTACCAACAAGCAAAATGCAAGATAAAGTGGCTACAATCAACAAGTCAAAGGTCCTGGAATTAAGCGGGATTAGGAGTCTTCATGTAGAAGGTGGAATTTGAACTAGGACTTGAAGAAAACCAGGAGGTGGAAATGAGTTCAAAAGTGTGATACCAAGCCAGCCATAAATTCATCTAGCTCTGATTTCTTTATTAGCAATTTGAGATACAATCCCCAGAGAAAAACTGTGACAGATGCCTTTTATGTATTCTCTTCTCCCAAAAAAATACACCAGAATATCATTCTTTTACAAAATTTCCTTTACATATCAAGCTTTTTCAGTTCCTTACTTGATCTACTTGAATACAGCCCAAACCAAAGGATGCCACAGTCATTTCCCTCCTATTAGAAGTACTAGAAACACCACCTTTTTATTTTACCACTTAAGTACCCAAAATACCATGTCAAAAAATGGTGTTAGTTCTTTGGTAGAAAGTAGGATGAGTACCTGTGATTGATCAAATACATACAGAAGAAATCCATTCTGAGTATGACATAATTTTAGAGTCACTTAGATTTATTTTTATAATACTTTCAAGAGTACAAGAGTCCAAAAGAATATAAAAGATCAGAGACAGTGATTTTACTACAAAAAAAGCCTCCAATTACCAATCCAAGTGCCTACGTTCTGATATTTATAAAAATCTTGATAAAGAGTCCAGTTAGCTATCAATCTTAATGAAAATATTAAAGGTTTTTGTCAGCAATTTTCTATGATAACCTATCCCTTAGTTATAAAACTGCTTGAGAAGGACAGAAAAATAAAATCTTTGTGTCTGTAATTTGCTAATTTTTATAACATTTTATTTGGAGAACAAAAACACAATTTGAAAACTCCTCAAACAAGATACTCCTCACAAAAGTTGTACTCCAATGCATTGTCATAGGGTGAAGATGAAGTTGATGTCCCAAAGGCTGTGAAAACAAATCATAAAGTCTGGTAGATTCTACCATGTTGGGAAGGCTTTTAGTGTTGTTCTAAGTGCAGACTGTCTGCTGTCCAGACTGTTCCAGCTAAGGAAAAAGAGGATCATCAGCAATCTCTCATATGTACTCTCCCATATATGTATAATAAAATTAACTTGTGGCTCAGTAGATAGAGGGCCAGGCTGATATGGAAGGTTCTGGGTTAGAATCTGGCCTCAAACACTTCCTACACATATGACCCTGAGTAAGCCACTAACCCCATTGCCTCTAGCCATTACCATTCTTCTGCTTTAGAACCAATACAAAGTATTGATTCTAAGATGGAAGGGAAGGGTTTTTTTGAACCAGGGCCTTGCTCACCCAGCATGTGAAGACTGCTTCAGCTTAACAGACGGAAGAAACCAACAAGAAGGTTCAACGGCTGAGATGGCGACGCAGCAAAGCACTGTGGAGTGCTCAGGGCGTGATGGAGCACAAAGGACAACATGGCCACCCAATGCAGCTGAGGAAGTCTCCAGGTGTAACGACTTTTCGTGCCACTGGACCCAGGCTTCCAACGCCGAGAAAGTGGGACTGTCTCTGTGCATCAGCTTTTCCATTTAAATCTCCTTCACGCACAAGTGTCTTTGTGCACACTCATCTATACACCATAGATGAAAACGCACAAAGACAATCATCATCCTCGGTTACCGAGAGACTACTACTACCACACAGGCTCCTTCAGAGGAACTCTGTGGGGCTCCTACCTCTATACCTGTCACTTTAAATTACGGTCTTCACCCTGACATGGGACCTCTGAATGGTGGGGGGATTTAAAATTTCTCTCTTCCTCCTTTGCTGTATTTCTCTGCTTCCTCTTCTCTTCCCCAGAACTTTTACAGGTATTGCTGACACTTGAAAATAACGGCCCAAGTTATCTTACTGATTGCCCTTAGTCCCATAGGTCTAGATACCCAATATCAAAATGTATTCATATGGTTGGAGACAAAGCATATCAAAAATCAAACATGGAGTTTTAAAAGTAAAATTTTGGGAATCAAAGAGAAACAGGAAGTTCAGATTTTCAGAATCTCCAGAGTTTGTCTTGGGCTCCAGGCAGACCAGTAGTATACCATCCAGTATGTTATTATCCTGAGGTTTTCTTTTTTTTAAGCTATAAGAATAGACAATTCTAGGGATTACTTTGCTTTCAAGCTTTTTCTCAACTTAACCAAATTCATCTTGAAATTCAAGTTTTCATTTGGTTCTCCACAAAAAAAAAAAAGCAGGTAATTCTTCATCTCACTGAATATAATTATAAAGTCACACCCGGGATTTCTTTTATTGGTGTTCAATAATGACAACTCCTTTAACCTTCCCATAAAGGCCCATTTTCTATGCTTTCCATTGTTTTATGTCTCTAGTCTTCCATCTTTCTTGGAAAAACCTAGTCACAGTTATCAGATGAAGGAGATTTGGCTTTTTCTACTAACAATTAAGAAAAGATTAAACCAGGTAAGGAGGTAACGGCCAAGGTCAAGAACACCTAGGCAAGAACATCATCAAAGAAAATAATGAGGAATCAGGGTTATAGTCTGGGTTCAAAACGACAGATTAGGATCTAATTCAGGTCCTGCTCAGCTCTACCCTGAAACAGCCTTTTAATTGTTTCCCTGTCCCAACTCTCTTTCCAATTCAATCTTTTTTCTACTTAGCTGCCAGCATCATTTTGATTGTTTTTAAAGCACAGAGCAGATTGTGTCATAGTCCTACTCAATAAACTCTAGTGGGTCCCTGTGACCTACAGAATCACAAACAAATTCTTCTTTTTGGCATTTAAAGCACTTTATAACCTTTCTGCTTTCCAGGCTTCTCATACTGTACTTTTCATTCACTCTACCTTACATCCATTCTGGCTCCTTGCTATTCAACCCACAAGATGCTCCATCTTCCAGGTCTGTGACTTTGCCCTGACCGTCCCTTGACTTCTGGAATTCTTTCCTGCCTCACTTTCTCCTCTTTTTGGCTTTCTGCAAGACTCAACTCAGCATCAAAAAAATCTGGGACTATCTAAGAAACAAGAGTGGTGGATTATTAGAATAGTTTAGGTACACAATATACAAATGTTAATAACCATAGTAACCTAGTGTTTGATAGACTCAAAGATCCAAGTTTGGGGGGAAAGAATTCACTATTTGACAAAAATTTCTGGGAAAACAATTTGGCAAAAATTAGTTAGAGACCAATATTTCACACCACATACCAAGATAAGGTAAAAATGAGTACATGATTTATATGTAAAGAGTGATATCATAAGCACATGAAGGGACATGGAATACTTCGCTTGTGTTGCATGCTTGCCTTGCAAATTCTCTCTTACACACTTGTCAGATCTATCATAAAGAAAAGAATTTATGTCAAAACAAAAAATAGAAAGCATTACAAGATATGAAATTAATAATTTTATTATATTATATCTAAAGGTTTTGCACAAACAAAACCAATGCAACCAAAATTAGAAGGAAAGTAGGAAACTGGGAACTAATTTTCATAGCAAATTTCTCTGATAAAAGCCTTACTTCTCAAATATTTAGAAAACTGATTCAAATTAATAAAACTGAGTCATTTCTCCATATATCGATGGTAAAAAGATATGAATAAGCACAAAAGAAGAAATCAAAGCTATCTATAGTCATACGAAAAAATTTTCTAAATCACTACTGATTAGAGAAATGCAAATTAAAACAACTATCACACCACTTCCTACCTATCAAATTGGCTAATCTGACAAAAAAAAAAAGGAAAATGTCAAATGTTAGAGAGCATGTGGAAAAATTGGGACTCTTGGAGTTGCATTAACCATTTTGGAGAACAATTTGTAACTTTCGCCAAAGAACTATAAAACTCTGCATACTCTTTGACCCAGAAATAACACTATTTTGACTATATCCCAAAGAAATCAAAGAAAAAGGAAAAAGACCTATATGTAAAAAAAATACAGCAGCTCTTTTTATGATCATGAAGAATTATAAATTGAAGGGATGCCCATCAATTGGGAAATGGCTGAAAAAGTTATAGTATATGATTGTGACAGAATATTATTGTACTACAATAAATGATGAGCAAGATGATTTCATAAGAACCTGACTTATATGAATTGATGAAAAGTGAACTAAGTAGAATCAGATCATTGTGTAAAGTAACAGTAATCTTGTGCAATGATCAACTGTGAATGACAGATAGTCTCACCAATACAATTTTTTCACTTTATTTTTCTTTTTTCTTTTGCTTTATTCTCTTTTATAATATGAGTAATGTGGAAATATGGTTTTTGTGAATACACATGTAAAATATATAACAAAGTTCTTGCCTTCTCAAGCAGGGAAGAAGAAAATAAGGGAATTTAGAACTCAAAAATTATGAAAAATGAATTTTAAAATTATTTTTACATGTAATTGAAAAAAACAAAATTATAAAATTCTTCATAAAAGAAAGACTCGACTCAAACCTTGTCTTCTATAGCAGGGACTTTCTGGGTCTCCTTAGCTACCAGATTACCATCTATCTCATCTGTATATATATATAATTGTTTCTAAGTTGTTATCCCTATTAGAAAACTAGCTCCCTGACTTCAGGGACTAGTTTGGCCCATTTTCATATTCCCAATGCTTTCCATAGTGCCTGTGAGAGAGTAAATACTTAAGTGTTTATTGATTGAATGACTGAGAAGGATAATGTAAATGTACTCAATCAAATAGGAGGAACAAAGATGCCAAGAATTTATTGTGGATCAAGAACAAAGGAGAACACCACTAAGTTCCTGTGCCAGTCTAGAACACTGGGGGTCAGCCAAGAGAGACCACAGGGCCATAGCGTCTGAGCTACAAGGAACTGGAACGGTCATTTAATCCAACCCACGAATTTTCCAGATGTGGTCACTGGGGCCCATAGAGGTTAAATAACTTGTTCAAGATGGTTGTAGAAGAGGCACGAAGGATCTTCCACAGGTTCTCTGGTTTAAGAGAGGGAGAAGCAGGCAGGGTGAGACAGGAAAATCAATGATAGAGAAAATAGTATGACCAAATCTGAGGCTTACAGTTTTTCCTCTCTCTATAACCCACACTGTCACACTTGTCCTTGAATGTTAAACTTGCACACTCAAGGCAATTCATCCAATAAAGAAAACCATGGGCTAATGCCAAATATATTTGTGGGATGACTTTTTGGCCCTGTTTTGCTTTTGTTTTGAAACAGCAGTACAATTCACATTAAGTTTGAGGCCCACTAGGACTCCTTGATTGTTTTTTGCCTAAATAGCCTCTCCCTGAACCTGCAATTCAGATCCAAGTCAGTAAACTGAACTAGGTGAAAAGAAGGAAAATCATAGGGACGTCTCTACTTCACAAGCACTAAACCTCCTGGCACTGTTTGAAATCTAGACATCTTTTAGGGAGATTCATTATTTAAATTCCATAAAGGTCTCTTCTTCACTATAAGACTTCACAGTATAGATGATATCTCTGGAAATTAATTAACTCTTTCAGAGCCATGGGATTCTGCTACAATGGACTCTGGTACAATATATGCAACAAATAGTCCCTGAATGAGTTTCTCTAAGGCCTTGGGGGATATAGAGCATTGAACCTATAGACAGGAAGACCTCAGTTCAAATCCTGCAACAGAGACTTACTAGCTGTGTAACTTTAGATAAGTCACTTAACTTCTCTGTACCTCAGTTTCCTCTTTTATAAAATGGGATAATAATAACACCCAATTCCTGGGATTGTTGAGGGTGTAGGGAAAATGAGATAATATATGCAAAGTTCTATAAAAATACCAACAAATTATTATTCACTATATTTAGACAAAGAAGTCTTGAGGTCTCTGCCAAGACATGTATTAAATTCAAATACAACAAAATACATATTTGTCTGAGGATTCAAACCAATTCAGTATATTTTCATTAAGTTCTTACTATATTTAAGCATTGTACTAGACTCTAGGAATACAAAAATACAACCTAGTCAGAGCTTGGAAGAAGCTTAGAATCTATTTTGAAAATATTAAATAAACTATCTACTTTCTGAGAAAATGACAGAGAAATTATCTTCTTTTCTCCGGGAAGCATGAGAAATATGGGATACAGAATTAAATATTTAAGAGATTGATTAAAATTTCCCATTGGTTCAGGGATTCCTATTAAAAGGTTACTTGTAATAGAAGACCTATATACTCTTGCTCCCAACTATTAAGTGCTCCTGTAATAAACTTTTATAGCATGTGTCATTTCAAGAAATTTAAATCTGTTTGGCTCTTGACAAGTCTCCTGAATATGAAGAGTGAACAAAGGGAGAAAATTCATGTTATATCGTCTCTTGGATAGCATAAAGTGAATAAATCTTTCAGATTATAAATGAACATGGGGTTAAGGAAATTTGTAATTTCCTTGTAAAGGAAAAAAAATCTTGTTGAGTTTCAAGGTCATAATATAATAACTGAAAATGGCTACAGTCTTATACCTAGGATCTCTTTACCTTAATAGACTTTATTGTACAACTCAGCTGTAAAGTAGGAGTATAAAAAAACACACTCCAGAAAACAATATGTTCTTAGTTCTTTGACTTATTATGGATGAGTTGAATTCAACTAGATTAGTTTTGTCTTAATAAGAAATCGTCTGCTTCTATTTTTAAATTATTTTGAGACTGTTGTCTTTACATTTTCCATTGTGTCCGATTCTTTATGACCCCATTTGAGGCTTTCTTGGACAAGTTACCAGAGTGATTTGCCATTTCTTTCTCTAGCTCATTTTACAGATGAGGAAACTGAGGCAAACAGAGTTAAGTGACTTGCCCAGGGTCATACAATTAGTAAGTATCTGAAGTCAATTTTGAACTGAGATCTTCTTGACTCCAAGCCTGACACCCTATCCACTGTACCACCCAGATGCCCTACTTGTTATTATAGAAAACTTCTTTTAAGTCAAGCTGGATAACTCTTATCAAGTGTTCTGTCAGCTGTCAGAGATAAAAAAAAATCATCCTTATAGCATATGGGAATACAATAATCTGGACAATAGAATTTGGCATAATTTGAGTAGAGTTGACTTGCGATCCTAAGCAAATAACATTGCTAAGCAAATTAAAGAACTGCAAAAGATTGCCAGAGGGACATATGCCTCACTTAAAATAAATTCCTTTTAGCACTTAGCTGCCTGGAAAATTAAAGGAGAAAGAGTCTTGGACTTGGAATCAGGAGACCTAAATTGAGTCCTAGTTCTGCTGCTTCCTAAGTTGTATGACTGAGGGAGGGCAAATCACTGAATCTCTATGAATATTAATTTCTTCATCTATGAAATGAGGATATTACTTGTACGATCTACTTCAGAAGCACTAAGCAATTTTTTAAACTTTTAAGATCCTACATATATAGATATGTGTATGTATAAAATACTACATGAAAAAATGCTCTAAATCATTATTAACTAGAGAAATGCAAATCAAAACAACTCTGAGATATCATCCCACACCTATCCAATTGGCTAAAAATGATAAAAGGGTAAAATAACAAATGTTGGAAGAGATGTGGAAAAACAGGGACACATACACTGTTGGTGGAACTGTGAACTGATCCAAACCTTTTGGAAAATAGTCTGGGATTATGCCCAAAGAGTTATAATACTGTGTGTATCTTTTGATCCAGTAATATCATTCTTGGGTTTATTTCCTAAGGTAATCAGAGGAAAAGGAAAAACTATATGTTCTAAAATATTTATATCAGCTCTCTTCATAGTGGCAAAGAACTGGAAATTAAAGAGATATCTATCAACTGGGGAATGGCTAAACAAGTTGTGGCATATGATCATGATGGACTGTTTCTGCACTATAAGAAAAGACAACAGTTTTCTCTTTATTTAAATCTTTTCCTCTTCCCACGCTTTCATTTCATTTCTTAGCTGAAACTTGGCTGTACCTTGATGACAGTCTCTCTGGCCAACATTTCTAGTACTGGATGAACCTTCACTTATTCTCCACAATTTACTGATCAAGGTAGAAAAATTGAAATACTCTTTACTCCCCGTTGCCATTTCCAGGTTTTCTCCCTTCTTTCATTACTCAGTAATTCCCCTTCCTTTGAGATTCATGATGTTCCTATCTACTACCCAATCAGAATCCTAGTAGTGGTTGTCATGTCTCCCTTTCTTTACTTATGGAGGATTATATACCTGGATTACAATTTTTCTTTCCTCTCCAGCTCTAAAGGTTACTAATTATGTCACCCTGAAAGTCAAAGCTCATTCACCTCTGTGGATGGCCCCTGGAACCTTTTCAGTTCTAAATCTATGATCCTATGGAATCAATCAACAATTTTTTTAAATTAAATATTTACTTTTAATGGAAATCACACAGACAATTAAGACACTATAAGATCCCTCAAGCACACTGCAGTCTATTTACTAGAGAATCTAGTTTCTACTGTTTTTCTCTTCTTTTCTAGAGAAGCAGCCAAGGATTCTAAATCCAAGAGGCTCTGGAATAACAATCTTCCAGTCCAGGGTCATCAAACTTCATCCTGGGAAACAATCCCTGTGGAAAAACAGCATAGTAACTTCTTAAAGGCACTACAGCCACAACTATAGAGAAGGGAAGAGAAAAGGAAAAGGGAAGGGAAGGGAGGGGAAGGGAAGGGAAGGGAAGGGAAGGGAAGGGAAGGGAAGGGAAGGGAAGGGAAGGGAAGGGAAGGGAAGGGAAGGGAAGGGAAGGGAAGGGAAGGGAAGGGAAGGGAAGGGAAGGGAAGGGAAGGGAAGGGAAGGGAAGGGAAGGGAAGGGAAGGGAAGGGAAGGGAAGGGAAGGGAAGGGAAGGGAAGGGAAGGGAAGGGAAGGGAAGGGAAGGGAAGGGAAGGGAAGGGAAGGGAAGGGAAGGGAAGGGAAGGGAAGGGAAGGGAAGGGAAGGGAAGGGAAAAAGTTCTTGTCACCAAAGCCCCTGACTTCTTTCTCCCTGGGGATGTCTAGCCTTCCTTATAGTCAACACTCTCAATTCTTTAAAGCCTTTACCAAGTGCATATCATGACTTTCTTCTTAACTCCCCCTTCCATCCTCATGTCCTAGTATTTGGTCCTTAGGCTTTGCTCACCCAGCATGTGAAGACTGCAGTCCGAACAGATGGAAGAAACCAATAGGAAGGTTCAATGGCTGAGAGGGCGATGCAGCAAAGCACTGTATAGTGCTTAGGGCGTGTTGGAGCACAAAAGACAACACGGCCATCCAATGCAGCTGAGGAAGTCTCCAGGTGTAATGATTTTCCATGCCACTGGACCCAGGCTTCCAACGCCGAGAGAGTGGGACTGTCTCTGTGCAGAGACTTTTCCACTTAAATCTCCTTCACGCACAAGTGTTTTTGTGCACACTCATCTACATCACAGATGAAAGCGCACAAAGACAATCGTCATCCTCCGTTACCGAAAGACTACTATAACTATAACTATAATAACTCTAATCTATATATGTATTCTCTCTTTGTTCCCTCATTCATTTCCTCGTACGTGGAGTCTGTATTACTTCCAAATTTTAAACTAATACCAGTACATAGATGGTAGGAACTTTTATTAATATTTCTATTACACTCGTATTAGCACATTGTATCTACAAGATATTGTCAACCAGGTAAACATCTAAAATATTCTACTGTCAAGAGTGGAAAGTATTTTATATTAGAAATCAGGAGACCTGGGTTAATAATATTATAATTTATATTATTACATATTTAGAACTAGAAGAGACTTAGAGGTCATTGCCCTCAATTTTACAGATGAATAAACTGAAGTTCAAGAGATATAGTGGCTTATCCATATCCAAGGTCACTCAAACAATACTTTCTCATCAAAAGTTGAACTCCAGTCCTCTGATTCTAAAGTCAGAAGTTTTTTCAATGTACTTAGTTCTACTAATCATTGACTGTCTACCACTGGACAAGTTATTTTACCTCTCTGCACTTCAGATGCTTCAATTATAAAGTGAGGAAAAACCAGAATAGGTATCATATTAAGGACATTTCCAATTCTAAAATTCCATGTTTCTTATTTGGATACTTCAATGAATTCAGGATCTATTTATATAGGACCTCCCTCTACAAATAGAAATTGGAACACATTCATGCTTTCTTATCCTATGTGACTCTTGTCCACATTTCTCAGAAATCTTCCACAGAGGATCTCCCCAACACACTAGAAAACTTCCTTTGGGTCTTATAAATACATCAGCAATTTTAATATAAATGCAAAAACATAACTGTGAGCTACAGACATCTCTAGATAGCAACAATGACAGCTTTCATAATAACACATTAAAAAATTTAATGTCGTCTATTATTAGTTTATTTACAAACTTTACAGTAACTGTAAAAACATCACTATGGCATTTTTATATGAGTAACACACTAGGAATTCTCCAAAACTATTTTTTAATTTTCAGAAGGAAGAAGTGAAATCATTTCTAGGAAAAGTAGAATATGAAAAGGTTTTACCTGCTTTGCTTTACATATTTATACAATACATATTGTATAAACTCAGCTGAAACTTTAAAAAGTATAAAGCAAGGACCATTTAGAAAGAAAACCACTAATAATTAAAGCTCACAGGATATCATAAATGTGGACTTCTCACTGGAGGAGAATTTAGTTTGTGATTTAATGAGCAAAAGATTATATATATTTATAATGTTTTTCTTCAGGCTAGAAGTATCTCTGAATTTGTGAAAAAATAATTAGTAATGGCATGATGTATCCATGCGGTGGTCTACTTACTGGTGCCAAGAATAACAGAAACCAATAAAGAACCAAAATTAAAGCCAAGAGTTTAGGTATGTGATGACCAGGGAGGAGAAAATATAACCACAAAGTGAGGGGGAGGGACTGTTATTCTTCTTTAGATATCAATTAGTATCTCTAAGAGTCTTGCTTTGGGCAAGTTCTTGCCCTCTTCACTGCATGTTAACTATGAAAGAAATAGAGTAAATAAACTAAATAGGTATTACCTATATATGAAATATACCAAAGCAGTGACACAATAAAAATACACAGAAGTCTTACACTTCCTTTCCAGAGCAAAAATGATGTCTTCCTTGTAAGTAACAAAATAACTTATCTCTACAAGGTCTAAAAATCAAGTAGGTCTGAAGAGAAACTGGTAATAAAAATATTGATACCTTCAATAATATAAACAATCAAAAGAAGGCAGTCCAGGAATTAGTGGGAAACTGACCTATATTAGTAAAAAGAAACTGTTATCAACAAAAGTTTTGGACCTTTTCATTATTTATATTGCTCATATAATTACATGAAAAGTCCTAAGATTACAAGATTTGGAGCTGGAAAGCTTAGGAAATATTTGGAGCTTAGAAATCATTTAGTTCACAATTCTTATCCTACAAATGAGGAAACTGAGGCTCTGGGACACACATAAGAAGTTACTAAATTAATAAACACAGAACCACAATTGGAAAAATAAAGAAGCATTTGACATGATTTTGAAACCAATGCATTCAGTTATTAAACTAGCCAATAGCAAGCACTTTCTGGAGAGACAATTGAAGAGGTATTTATTGCTGAATACTTTTTTTTTCTTATGAGAAACTAACTGGACATTCCAAAGAAGTAGTTTTGGGATTTTAATTTCATCAGCTTTATTTGCCAACCAAGGCCCAAGTTGATTAAACTCAAGTTTATTTGTATCCCCAGTGCTTCCCCCAATGCCTGACCCATCATATATGCTAATTAATGCTTATAAATTGATTGACTGATTTGTGCCAACTATAATCACAATCATGACAAAACAACTTTCCCTACTTGCACAAATTCATGAATAGGTTATTTATCCCATCACTAGATTTTGGCACATGATATATATTCACTAAAGGCTTATTTTTCCCTATGACTTCTCGCATAGTTGAGAATGAAATATCTCCAAGCATAATAGTTATTTCAAATTCTGGAAGCATTAGGCTAAATGGTGCTAGAAATGCCAAAAGGTAGGCAAACCTACATAACTCTGTATTATATGCAAAAGTAAATGTCATTTCCTTTTGGAAGCCATGAGGTTCACACCTTCCCCCTCAAATGTTCCAAACTGAAAAGGCCATAAATCTCTGTGGGCCTGACTGGCTTTTGAATATCAGACATTTTGCCCTTAATGGCTTAGAAAAAGGAAGATAAACAAGGAAAGGTATTATCACAAGAAAGAAAGGCCTCAGGTTCCAAACAGATAATTCTAGGTAACATACAAATATACACAAGTGTATATGTATATTTGTGTACATGTTTACATGCATATGTATATGTCTATATCTACATATATATAATATGCATGTAATTAAAAAGCAAGATCATTTGGCCACATCAAATTCTAAAATCACCCATTTAAAATGTTTGTATATTCAACCTTGTTTTCATTGGTATTTACTTTTTCTAAGTTTTCAATATTTCCCATTACAATGTATAAAACTACTGACCATGCCTTTTTAATGGACAAGTACTCTTAGAAAAACTGCAAAATAATATGAAAAACTGAAATATCATCAAGGCACTAAGTGCCAGGTGGAACCGAGTATGTCCCTGCAGTTACTTCATCTACAGGGTTTTTAGTTCAAATCATACCAACTACAGAAAAGTTAATATTGATATCATGAAGCCAGCTGAAACATCTACCCCTAGAAGCATGCACAAGATGAGGAAGACAGCGTTAATGTACTAGGATGATGTGAATTCATTAACTGAGGGGAACACACACACACACACACACACACACACACACACACACACACACACACACAAACGGCATTCAGAGACTCTAGCACTGACAGTAATTGCTGAACTGAATATTTTTCAAAGAGCCTCTTTGTTCCTAATGGCATCAAAGCCATTGTTGAATTGTAATATACTGTCACCAACAGGAGCATCAGGAATGAAGATTTGTGCAAGAGAAAGATCAAAAAGCTTTGATGAAGAGGTCTGTAATTATTAATAATTGCTTCCCAAGTGACCATTTTACATAAAGATTTCTCAGAAGTGATGCAGTGAGGTCTGCCATTTGACTTACTATTTTTATTGCTTTTTTTTTGGAAAGAGGATGATTCAACAGCTTAAGAAGATAAGAGCTTAAAAGTCACCACTATTACTCTTTAAATGTATAAACAAATTTTAAGTAGATATGACACATTTTTTCTATAGGCTAACAACTTTTGGTGTTAACCGGCAAGGATCATGATCAACCTTTACAAGGTTTGGAGCTCAAGAAATGTAGGCTGACACCCAAGATTCATGATTAGGGTATTTCTGGAGGGTATTTCTTTAGGTTCCAGTCTTGAAATCACCCTGGGCTTCAGTTGAACAGCTTTGATGTTATCTTGCCCAGTTCTGGCCCCCTCCCCACTTCTAGGTCATTTTAAAGTCATACTGCTGCCCTCCTCACCTAGTTTTGAATTTTCCTTTTTTTCTCCCATTAGAAAGCAACCTTCTGGAAATGAGGAATAATACAATGCAATGCAATGCAATGTAATACAATACAATACAGTACAACTTAATACAATACTATGAACATGTAGTAAGAGCCAAGGAAGCACTGTGACAAACATTGACGGTACAAATAAGAAAAAGAAAGATAGTTCCTGCCCACAAAGAGCTTATGGAGGAAGACAAGACAAGGAAGTGTCCTTGTTTGCTACTATTTGTATTGCCAATATTGAGCACAGAGCCTGGTACATAGTAGACATTTACTGAATCTCTCTCTCTCTCTCTCTCTCTCTCTCTCTCTCTCTCTCTCTCTCTCTCTCTCTCTCTCTCTCTCTCTCTCTCCCTCTTTCTCTCCCTCTCTCTCTCCCTCCCTCCCTCTCTCTCTCTCTCTCTCTCTCTCTCTCTCTCTCTCTCTCTCTCTCTCTCTCTCTCTCCCTCTCTCTCTCTCTCCCTCTCCCTCTCCCTCTCTCCCCCTTTCTCCCCCTTCCTCTCTCTCCCCCCTCCCTCTCTCTCTCTCCCTCTTTCTCTCCCTCTCTCCTCCTCTCCCTCTCTTTATCTCTCCCTCTCTCCCCCTTTCTCCCCCTTCCTCTCTCTCCCCCCTCCCTCTCTTTCTCCCTCTCTCTCCCACTCTCTCCCATTCTCTCCTCTCTCTCTCCCCTTCCCATCTGTCTCTGTCTCTCTCTGTCTCTTGCTCTGTCTCCCACCTTCTCTCTCTGTCTCTCTATCTCTGTCTTTCTCTCTGTCTCGGTCTCTCTCTCCTCCACACCCCTTAAAAATAATGCCTCTAAAGAAACTGATGATTTCCCAATCATTAAAAAGTACCTAACTGAGTGAATAAATATATCTTTGCATTACAGGCAGGCCTTACTAAGGCAAAGTTCAGGAACTGACATCTTTTTTGAAAGATTTTCAACAAAAAGTATCAAGCACAACTCAGTTATTCCTGACCTCAAAATAAGTCAATTAAATCAAACACTCTATCTTCCCAGTATTTGTAACAACTTTTTTAGTCTATGAGTTTCTCCTTATACATACATGCATTAAAAACATATTTTAAACAAAAGGCCATGTTTTGGCTTCCAGATCTACTATATTTATTTTCCTCAATAAACCATTCTTTCATAATACTGAAATATTTAGTTTACACAGATGATGCTTTGCTTCCAGAGTCACTCACCATGCTGCTTACAAGACAGAATGATAATATCATAAAAAGCCAGTAATAAAAATATTCATAAAACAGGCTGACACTTGCGATGACTTATGTTCTATCATAAGTCACATGAAGCACATGAAAAGATGTCAGGCCACTCCAGACAATAATTTCAGTTGGTAACATCAGCTTGCCACAGAAGAGACCTCACCCAGTTTGCTCTAAATGGACCTTAAGCAACCAAGGCTTGTAATTCTATTTTACAAGGAAACATTGTGAAGGGGACCTATTTTTTTCCAGGAATCCCTCCACTGCAGGAGTTCTTAACTTTCTTGTATCAAGTTTTTTGACAATCTGAAGATCTTTTGTATTCTTCACAACATCCAAACACAGAGCAGGCTCTCAATGAGTTACTACCTACTAACAATGGTTGGCATGTTTATATCAATTTATGGTTTAAAAACATCTTTTGTCCTTTCCTTATGAAGTAGGTAATACAAGTATTGCCACATTACTACAGTTTCCACTTAACACAAAGAGGTCACGCAGCTTACCTAAGGTCAGTCGGCTATTAAATGGCAAAGTGAGGGCTCGAATCCAAACCTTCTGATTGCAAACCCAATACTTGGACAATGCTATGTCAGCTTACCATTTTTTCTTCTCTTGGAAAAAAAATGTTAACTCTTTTAGCATGTCAAAGACTCTTTTTAGCTTTTGCATTCTTTGATTAGTATTCTGTGTCTTAAATTAAGCAGGAACTCACATGAACTCATCACTTCAGGTAAGATTTAATTTATTTCCATATGCAAGGAATATTGGTGGTTGGCCTGAAAAGTCACCCCTATGATTGACCATATACCCCAAGGACATCAGTGGAAGAAAATGGAATATTTAACCAGCAGCACCCCACTTTATCATTACAAAACAAAACAAACATATGCCTATCAATTGGGGAATGACTGAGCAAATTATGGTGTGTGTATTTTTAGAGGTAGAGATAGAGATAGAAATAGAAATAGAGATAAAGATAAATATGGATATAGCTATAGATATAGACAGAAGCATCATGGTGCCTCAAACAAACAGGAGAAATTCAGAGAAACAGATCAATCCTATGAAATGACAAAGAAAGCAAAAACAAAAGAATAATAGATAAAATAATTAGAATAAATTAAAATGACAATAAGATGCTGGAATTAATAATGAGTTTATTTAGCATCTTAACATTTGCAAAGAGTAAATATTTTCTCATTTTAGCTTCACAATCACCCTAGAAAAGAGTTACTATTATACTCATTTTATAGATAAGGAAACTGAGACAGGCAGAAGTGACTTGCCCAGGGTCACATCACTAGCTAATGTCAGGCCTTCTTGACTTTGGGTCCAGTATAAAGGCAAATCTCATTCCAAAGGAGTGTTGACAAAAAAGACTTCCTTCTTCTACAAAAATGTAATACCATGAAAACACTATCAAATATAGTTTCTGTGTGGACAGACTTCAATGTAGGGAGTGAAGGCTATTGGAAAATGTGATGTAAAGAAAAAGGTACCAATTACTTAGAAAGAATTTTAGAAGAAATTTTAGATTTTTTAGAAGAAATAAAAAATTAAAAGAAAAAATTTTAGAAGAAAAAAGTGCTATTTTTGAGAATTTGATTCATAATCCTGACCTAGTCTGCTGGATTGAAATTCTCATAAACAATATGTATAGAAATGGGTAGGACTCAAAATTTATCCAAAATTCTTATCAAAGCTATGATTTTTAAAAATTTCTCAATGCCATCTAGAATTCACATTTAAAATTTATCATTTTCTATCACCACAAGATTTGAGGGAGGAAGGGAGAATTTTGAAAAAGCTCAGTCAACATATGGAGGGTACTATCCAATAAAATCCAGTGAGGTAAAGATAGAGAAAAAGACACACCAGGGCTCTATTCTCTTTTCAATGCATCAAAGATTTACACACTCTTCCCATGATCATTAATGGCTGTTATACACGTAATTTGTCCCCACGCAGCAAGGGGAGAATAAACTCCTCACAGAGGAGAAATAGAGGGTATTCAAAGAAAAAAAATATTTTATGCAGAAAGCTTATGGATGACAAGTGGTAATGAATGCAATAGGAGTTGGGTTAAATGTGTGTTTAGTGTACATGTATTTAACATATAAAACACATCTATATAATCTGTCTATACAATATACATGCATATGCATACATGTATATATGTTTGTGCATTCATGTTTGTTTACTTTAAAATCCCTCTTTCCATGAGTTACAAAGGTCACAGGGAATAGTTAGAAAAGACATCATAGAATAATTCAACTTATAGCAAACATTACAAGACAATCTTTTGAAAATGGAACAAAAGGGCACAGAATACAAGTTTTTAGAAAGCTGTGTGCATAGGTGTGTGTATCAAGAAGGGGGGGGGGTGTTAGTATCAAAGCTCCCTGAAAACAGAAAGGATGTAAGAGAGGGTACAAGGAGACCTCTTCTGGGAGAGTTCATTCTCCCAAAGCCAGTAAATTTGCTGATGACAGAAACAGAAGACAGCCAGATATCCTTTTGTAGGGGAACAAAGCTAACATATTCCTAAGTGACTTGAATAAATTAGTCCTATGGGCTGCTAAGTGACTCAGACAGTTCAATATATATGTTAGGTAATGAGACAAGGGACTGAGAATACTCTTGGAGGGTAAATGCTTACAAGTCAGCATTCTAGGGAGACTCTCAAGATCAGTGGTAATATTTTAATACCTTCTTTGCTAATAGGAAAAGAAGAGACAGCACATTGGAGAGATGGGACCTGAAATATAATTTCTACTTTCCTAGGGGCAGCATATCTTCAGATAATTTGGAGTTTTTTGTTCTTTATCAAGTTTTTTTTAGTCCATTTTCAAACCTCTGTAGCTCACTGAAATTTCAGGGCTAACAATTCTATTAGTGATTTTGTCACACAAAGTGTCAGATTTTACTCAGGATTCTAGAAGTATATAACTAAAGATGAGGTATGAACAAAAGATTAACCCCCATTGCCTAGCCCTTACCACTCTTCTGCCTCAGAACCAATACACAGTATTGACTCCAAGACGGAAGGTAAGAGTTTAAAAAATAAAATAAAATAAAATGATGATGACAGTGATGATAATGATGTCAACTAACATATATAAATAATATTTATATAGCACTTTAAAGTTTCGAAAGTATTTCACATATTACCTCATTTGATCCTCACAACAATCGTATAAAAATAAGTGCCATTATTATTCCCATTTTATAAATGAGTAAATTGAAGTAAAGAGGTGGTAAGTCACTTATCCAGGATGGCATAACCAGTGTCTGAGGCAGAATTTGAACATGAGTCTTCCCAATTTTGAATTGGGCATTCTATGCCCTACATTATCCAGGGGTAGCCAATTTTAAACACCACCATCTTGAAAAATGGAAGAAGTCAAAAAGAAAATCTTCCTTTTGACTTCTGAGTGACTGTCCTGTTATAGCCTTCTTTATTAGAAAGGGAAAATTGAGTCACGACATCTCTAGAAGGATTGTCATGGGCAAAAATCTGTCCTCAAAGGTCAGATTTTTATGTAAGGGGAAGAATCATTATTCCAAGGATCCCTCTTGTCTTGATATAATACAAAATAAGAAATGGGCTCATGACGTATCATAAGGCACATCAGTCATCCAAGAAGCAAAGCTTCTAGATATTAAACAACTGAACTGAGAACAAGAAAGCCAGATTACGGAAATTTGCTTCTTTGGAGAACTTTTCATTCATCTAATCTAAATATGTATCTGTTGGAGCTAAGTTAGCTACTTTTACAGGTAGGTTGCAAGATGATATGGAAAAGGGAATGAGCATTGATTAAGCACCTACTTAAATGTGCCAACCTAGTATTATCTTATTTATCTTATACACACAACAACCCTGGGAGGCAGGTACTAGTATCTTCATTTCATAGATGAAACTGAAGAAGACAAAAGTTAAGTGTCTTGTCCAAGGCCACACAGCTGGTAAATTGAGTGAGGCCAACTAGTCCAACCATTTTACAGATAAAGTAACTGAGGTTATGGAAGGCTATATGACTTGCTCAGGGTCACATAAGTAGTGAACACCAAAGGGGAGGTTTGAACCCAGTCCTTCTGACTCCAGAACCAGTGCTTTCCCACTGCATATGTTGTCTAGTGTTTAGTTTATTCTCATAAAGTCCTAAGGGATAAATATTATGTGACAAAAATCATATGGTGATAGATTTAAGCAATGAAAGGTTCCTGAGGTCATCTAGCAGATTCATTTTACAGATAAGGAAATTAAGCCCCAGAAAAGTTGTGACTTGTCCAAGATTATACATAAGTGACAGAGCTGCTGTTCAGACCCAAATTCTCTTAGAATAAACCCAACACTCTTTGCCACATTATATCACACTGTTCTAAATACCGAGATTGCAATAAAACTTCCAGAAAAATCAACTGCTATTCAGTCTCACACCACCTTACTCCTAATCCAATTTTGTCCTTGTGATAACAGTGATGACTCCAGGAGTCATAAAGTTACATTAAAATCCCTTCTATCCCTGTACAATGCAGTATTTTAATAGCAGCCACACAATGACAAGTAGCTTTCAAAAGAGAAATAATTTGATAGCTCTATAATTATTTCAACTCTAAAGCCTATGGCTCAAAACTTCTCCAACAGGTTGCTTATACAGGGCAGAACTGGAGAGCACCAAATACATGGAATACCCTAGCAAGCAGTAAAGTAAAAAAAACCACAGGAATGACTCTGACAACAAATGAGGTTCTCATAAAACCTCTCAATGATTCTAAGCAATTTTGGTTTCCATGAGGAATTACACTGCCAGGCATGGACGGATCTAACTGCAGGCAAGTGAACTGTATTTGGATATTAGGAAGTACATGGTCTGACAAAAGGCAGAAAGTCTTTTATTTCCATATGCTAACTTAAAAAATTGCAGAGAGAATAAGAATAATGAATGTGAGGCTGATGAAACCATAGAATTTTAAGCAAGATAAAATGACTCATGGCCAGAAGTTCAAAAGGTGTCACGATAAAATGAGAACATGGTGTTGGCTCTGAAATGGATAAATGGTGTAATATCCTGTAATACTATAACCCAGGAGATTTATTGGGTCAATCCCAGTTGCACAAAAAAAAAGGCAAGTGTGCCATTAAGAAAACCATGTATCCCAGTTTTTGTGTCTATATAGCAATATTGGTCTAACAGATGTACTATTGTCTGATCAGCATAAGGAGAAATAATAAAGTTCCAGACAGTCTTACAGAATACCTACATTGGGTCAAGTGGAAATCTTACAGTCTATCAACTTTCCTACTTTCTCTTCTCTTACTCAGATCACTCTACAAAAAACTGAGTGGGTGGCTATGGAACTTTTCTGTTCCTATGGGTAAAAGTAAGGGGAAAGAAGGCTGGATATCACTCAGGAACTTTTCACCCAGTTCAGACCCAATCTGCACAAATACACAGCTGAACCCATTTTAGCAAAGCTTCATATTCCCTGGATACAAAAATCCTCCCAACAGGAAAAATGTGGTTGTCCAACGAACCCTAAATAACTAATCCTAATCCCAAGAGTGTGTTCTCCTAAAAAGACATTATGAAAGGTAGTTTGCTTAAATTGAAAAATATAATATTTTGTTACAAGCTTTAACATCTTCTTGTGTGTCTGGTAGCAGAAAGAACAAGACGGAGAGAAGGCCAATCTAAGAGGGAAAGAAGCAGAGAAGTGAAGGAGGGAAGAGGGAAAAGAAAAGGAAGAGAAGAAAGAAAGGGAAAAAAGGGGAAAGGAGACTTGGGGAAGAAGAAAAAGAAACATCCAGAAGCAGTAACATAAACAGAGGGAGAATGGAAATGGAGAAAAAGACAGAAAGAAATGAAGAGATACTTTGGTCCTAAGGTCACTGCAAATTACTTGTCTAAAAGTGGGCAAAATAAAAGGCATCTGTAATTTTGCTGCTCTAGTATGGATATTTACATATTTGTTAAAATGACATAGGATGCTGGCTTAATGATTACAAATCAAAGGCCAGAAAATACTGCAAAATAAAGTAACTGGAAGAGAAATACAGTACAAATACCTGGTACTCTAAGAAATGTGGTTTCTAATTAGGGGGTGATTGGCTTAAAGATTTCCACGTGCTTTTTCATTTCTTTTTCCTATGTACTCTGGGGCAAGCTTGTAGTAAATCTAACTGTTAATTCTAAATGAACAGCTGGTTACTGCAAAATAGCCTCCAGCCTCTTGTATGACCTGACAAGCCTTCTCTAGCTCCTGGTCCTTAGATCAGGTATTTGGGTCAGATTACCCCTTTCTGAATACAACAAGGCAATTTATATAAGGACTGTCATGACTATGAGCAGAGAAGAGAAAATGTGTGTGTGCAAATTCCATTCATGTTTAGAGCATCCACGTGGGAGCTCACTAGGAGATTCAGCCTTTTATAGGGTGCAGAGCCTAATCCCTGCTTATTTTATGGCATTCATTCATTCATTCATTAATCAGTTAGTGTTTACCAAGGGCCCACTATGGACCAGTTATATATACAAGTGCAAAAAAAAGTAAATAATATCTACTCTCATTGAACTTCCTGGAGAATAACAAATATGATGGGAAAATTCTTTTACAAAAGTAAAAGGACTAAATCAATAAGAAGGTAATAAAATAATTTCCTTTACATATGAATTTAATCTTTAACTATCATCCATATATGCCCTTATATGCTCAGTGTATGCCAAAAGCTTTAATGGTTTTTCATTTACAAAATAAGTTTTAATAGATTAAAATATTTAGCTTTAAATTTAAAACTTTTAATATATGGTTTTTAAGCATATATAAGCTATAATGGGTTAAACAGTGCTAAGAATTTTGAGTTATCTTGTCCAATTATACTTGTAAACTAAATATATATATATAAACTAAAAAGGTAAGTGGTACAGTAGGTAGTGCTAGGCCTAGAGTCAGGGAAACTGGAAATATTCAGAGGAATAAAACGGAAACTTCTGAATCGATTCTTTCAGTTTCACATATAAAATAGAATTAATTCCTCTCTATAGAAGAAAACAAACATTTTTTTCAAATGGTTTGAGTTTGAGGGCCTAGTTTTTCTCCTCCTACATCTTAAATTACAAGATGGGAGAGAAAGTGAGGAAGAAGGAAATTTGTCTTGATGGCTTAAAGCAGGAAGCAAGAACATATCAGTGATGAACACAAGATCATAGATGAAAAGCTAATAAAGAGTTTAAAAGCTATGAAGTCTAATCCCCTGGTTTGACTGATAAGGAAACTGAGGAAGAAGTGGCTTTTCCAAAGTCACAAAGCTAATTAAATGTCTGAGGCAGGATGTTAAAGAAAATTACTTCTATCTACATAGCATGGGAAAGCAGGAAGGAGATTAGATTTGAAATCAGAAAAGAGAGTTCCAACTCTCCTACTGCTAGCTGTCTCTTACTAATGAAAGCTCCTTTTTCACTTCTGTGGGTTCTGGTGTTCTCATCTATAAAATGAGGATTTTGGATTAGATTATCCTTACAGTCCATTCAAGTACTAGATCACATAACTCTTACTAAATACAGTCAGAATTGCCAAAGGAGCGCTGTGTCATTACAGAATGTCCAAGGCTCGGTGAAGTCAAATTTCAAACACAAAAAGGAATATGTTATTACTCTAATACATTTCTTATTCTGGGTTTAAAAAAAAGTTTTTAAAAGCAAAAAAACTTCCATGTTCTTTCATTTCCTGTAAGAAAGGAGAGCCTTGAAAAAAATAAAATAGATGCAGAATTGTAGCAATACTATCTCCTAAGATATACAATATGCTGTTTCCCTATTAGCTTCAACATCTTATCTGGCTAACAAATACTCCTGCCCTACAGTATGACATAAGCACCCAAAAAATGAATAATCAGCAACCAATCAAATTCAGCACATGAAATAAACAACAAAGAACAAAATGTCCTGCAATATGAAATATTTTATCATAGAGAACCTTTCTCCATGTCTAGCTATCTATTCTGTAAAGAACAGAAAGAAATGGATTTATCTTGCAGAAGATAGAGAAAGAAGCCAGACTGGGAATAAAGCAAAAATTCTTTGACAATTACAAAGTAAATTCCCTGGCACATCTTAAAGGACAAGGGGAATGTCTGCCTCATTTTGTATGTTTCGGCTGTTTTAGCACAGTCTAAATTCCTTCAGGGTAGGTACCAGAGCAGTTTGTATATTTTTGTACAGTATCACCATGTCACTATTCAGAAGGTCACTCAAAAAAGAGTCTGCCTAAAGCCAGGAGTCCTAAAAGATGGACAGTCATAGAATATCATGCATATCCAAAAAAGGAGCTTTTAAAAAGAAAAGACAAGTTTATTAAAAGACTATATCATATATATATATATATACATATATATATATATACACCAAACTATTCAGACAGCCATAAGACCATAAGCTACTTCTCAGTCTCTTGGCCATTACAGATCCTCAAGAACTGAAAGAATGTGCTAAACTGGAAAGAACCCTGGATTCAAGTGGGAGAAACTGAGTTCTAACCCCTTACCTTCCATCTTAGATTCAATACTGTGTATTGGTTCCAAGGCAGAAGAGTGGTAAGGGCTATGCAAAGGGGCTTAAGTGACTTGACCAAGGTCACACAACTAGGAAGTGGCCCAATAGTCAATCCACTGAACCACTTAGCTGCCCCTTCTGCCACCTTCTTGATAAAGGAATATAAAATGTTAACCTAATATTCTCATGTGACTTTGTTTGGGTAAATCACTTCATTTTATGAGTCTGCTCATTTGTAAAATAAATGACTTGGACTAAATGATCTTTAAATTTTCTTCTAGATATAAAGTATATTTAACAATGATCTCATTAATATCCTTTTATTAATTATCACTATGCCTTTAGTGTTGTTGCCCTGGTATCTAAAAAAAAATATTAAAAAACTCATATGAAAAGCTGGGCAAGTTCTCTATAGAAAGTGTATGAACAGACAATAAAAGAATTACACACGGGCAGCTAGGTGGCTCAGTGGATAGAGAGCCAGGCCTAGAGACTAGACATCCTGGGTTCAAATCTGACCTTAGAAACTTCCTAGCTGTGTGAGGAGAGGAGAGGAGAGGAGAGGAGAGGAGAGGAGAGGAGAGGAGAGGAGAGGAGAGGAGAGGAGAGGAGAAATGGAGAGGAGAGGAGAAATGGAGAGGAGAGGAGAGGAGAGGAGAGGAGAGGAGAGGAGAGGAGAGGAGAGGAGAGGAGAGGAGAGGAGAGGAGAGGAGAGGAGAGGAGAAAGGAGAGGAGAGGAGAAATGGAGAGGAGAGGAGAGGAGAAAGGAGAGGAGAGGAGAAAGGAGAGGATAGGAGAGGAGAGGAGAGGAGAGGAGAGGAGAGGAGAGGAGAGGAGAGGAGAGGAGAGGAGAGGAGAGGAGAGGAGAGGAGAGGAGAGGAGAAATGGAGAGGAGAGGAGAGGAGAGGAGAAATGGAGAGGAGAGGAGAAATGGAGAGGAGAAATGGAGAGGAGAAATGGAGAGGAGAGAAGAGGAGAAATGGAGAGGAGAGGAGAGGAGAGGAGAGGAGAGGAGAGGAGAGGAGAGGAGAGGAGAGGAGAGGAGAGGAGAGGAGAGGAGAGGAGAGGAGAGGAGAGGAGAGGAGAGGAGAGGAGAGGAGAGAAGGGAAGAATCAGGGAAGCTAATCCATGATGTACACTGATGTTGGCAGGGCTCACACTGAACTATGAAAGTACACATCCTTACAAAGCAGAGCAGCTAAGGGTCAGGGTTTAGTGATGCCACTTTAGAGATCCAGATACCCAACTACAACTTCACACAGAAGGTTCCTGTCAGTCATGTAAATTGAACACAGACATCTCACTCCCAGATTGATCCCTGTGCCAACAGCCCCAGCAAGTCCTCTCATGATCCTCAGGCACTGAGCTTGCACAGCTGAGAAACAAGAGGAACAAACCCCTGGGATCTGAATAGCCTAAATGCTCCCCACTTAACACACTTTCTAGAAATACACTGTCCTCTTGCAACTCCAATGTCTCTTTCTCTTGACACAGAAGAATAACATCCACACAGGTGTGTTAGTTCTCCCTTTCTAGGTGTGAATGAATCTATTCAGGGCTCAGAGCTTCTTTTGAAATCTCTAACAAACACAATCAGTCCCTGCAGGGATGGGAAATAAACTTGATACTCTGATATTTATCAAGACTTATTTGTCATTACACTAAAGAAAAAACTAAAGCTGGTAAATCCCTACAGTAATGGGAAATAAACACTTTAACAAATTCAGTATCTAGTGCAGGGGCTTCTTTAAGCACCCCTGGGAGCTGAGGGAAACTGATGGAGAGAAGGATCATCAAATTCAGGATGTTTCTCCCTGAAATTAAACAGCTCCCAGATTATTACAGAGAAAATACAGAGAACACCACCACAAATGTACACGCATCCAATGTTCCTTTAAAAGGGTGACATATTTTGCCCAGTTCTTTGTGACAAAAGAGTAAGGAAAAGCCTGTTATTTAAGCTGAAAAAGATGTAAAGCTAAAATAGTCTGCCCAAAATCCCAGAATAGGACACAGAGTTATAAACAAAGAAGGGAAAACAGCACACCCTGTGTTATAACATAGGAATGTTGGGCAAGACCACATAAGATGGAGCATAAGATTTAGAGCTAGAAGGGATCAGAGAGATTTTTTTTTAAGCCAGATGTTTTTAACCAAGGGTCCATGGAGTAATGTCTCCATGGATAGATTTCAGGGATTCCATAAGCTTATATGAGAAAAGGGAAATAAATCTTTATTTTCACTAACTTCTAACTAAAACTTAGCATTTCCTTTAATTATGTTTAAAAAAAAAAACTATTATGCTGAACAAGAGACCACATCATCAGATTGTCGAAGGGGTCTAGTCCTTTGACATACAAAAAGATTAAGCCCAAAGTCCTTTGTTTTACATACGAGGAAACTGGGTATATACTTGTTTCTTTTACATGGGACCATAACCTTTCTTGAATATAGATGATGTAATTTACAATAATTAATTTCATATCAACTTAGAAAAAGGTCATTTCAATATTTCAATTCAATTCAATAATATTTCAATAAGAAAATACCAGACAAAAAAGACTGCAAACAATTCTGGATATAAAAAAAAAAAATCTTGCATCAATCTACTCCTCATTTTAGATAACTCCATTCTGAAACTTCCTACAGTAGGAACATTGTAGGAATTCTTTTTGTCCTCGAGTTAAATAAAAAACAAGACAAAACAAATGATAAAAAGTGTGGGGGGGGTGTTTTGTTTTTTAGTATAAATATCTTTATAACACTAGACACTGAACCAAGAACCAGATATCACAGTCTTCCTGTCTGGCAGGCCAACTTCTAAGTAGCTCATTGAAAGGACCCAACCACTGTACCCAGGTCATGCCACCACTCTGGCCTCCCATCCTCACCTCCCAATCAAGTCTCCTCTCTCCTGATAAGCAAGCACTCGGTGAAGTCAAAGACTTCTGGAGATCTCCCATGAAGATAAAATTATTCTGAGTCTAACCTGCTTCCCTGAACCACATTCCCCTAGTTTGATTAGTTCATAGAAAAGCATTACTAATTATTAATTTTAAATGGCACACATCCCTAAAAGGGCAGGAACTTTCATAGGTTACTAACTTGTATAGTGTCTAGCAGAACCATATGGATGGATGTACAATAAATATTTTGATGAGTACTTTGGAATATGTTGGTATAAATAAATAATGCTCAGAATCTATTAACAAGGATAATTTCAGCAATTTGACAAACTGGAATTAATTTTTTCCTTTCTTTTTCTTGGTTGTATCTGCAGCCCTTAAAACAGCACCTGGCATAAAATAGGTGCTCAATAAAGGGTAACTCAATTGAATTCTGAATAAACACTTCCTAACCCCTAGGAAACTCAATACATATTGATGTTAAAAAAAAATGGGTGGAAAGAGTCTAAAAATCTACAGTCTCTTACTTTGATATATATAGCCAATAAAATTCTTGGTTGAATTTATAGACAGATGCTTGCAAATGTAAGCAGCTTCACTCTAGTCCCGGTTTAATGCTCTATCCTGAGATGAGATGAAGTGAACCTGCCTCCTCAGACCTTATTCCAGCAGAGCATAAGCTCTGGCAGGTCCTACCACATTGGAAAGTTTTCATTTGCACAGAATTGGCTCTTTTCTCAACCCATGATAAATATAGAAGCTTCCATTTAAGTAGCACTTCTATTCCAGTAGCTACTGGATTTTCTTGGTCTTTTCTTTTGTCTGCACTTATATAGGCATGTTTTATTTCTCCTTAGTAAAAAATAAATATCTTGAAGGCAAGTTCTTTCCTTTTTTCTCCTTTCTTTCTTTCTTTCTTTCTTTCTTTCTTTCTTTCTTTCTTTCTTTCTTTCTTTCTTTCTTTCTTTCTTCCTTTCTTTCTTTCTTTTTTTCTTTCTTTCTTTCTTTCTTTCTTTCTTTCTTTCTTTCTTTCTTTCTTTCTTTCTTTCTTTCTTTCCTTTCTTCCTTCCTTCTTTCTTTTCTTGTCTTGATGTTCTTAGAACCTGCCACTGTAGTACCTCCTATAAAGTAGGCACATAGCAAATGCCTGTTCTTTTATTGTATTGTATTGTATTGTATTGTATTGTATTGTATTCTTTCAATTTGAAATTTTTCAACTATAAATACCAGAGGGGGCAACTGTGATAATGGGGAAAGAGGGCTGGACTTTTTCTGCAGTTAGGAGACCTAGTTCAAATCTCAATTCTGCCCCTCATTAGCTGTGCCATCATATACAAGTTACTTGACCTTTCTTATTTCAATTTTGACCTTTCAATTTCTTCATCTATAAAATAGTGAGATCTTACAGAATTGTAAGAAAAAAGTGCTTTGTAAATCTTAAAGTGATATATCAATGAAAATTATCTTACCACCATCACTGTCATTATTATGTACTGGGAGATCTGAACAGTAATTATACATTCTCTATTTCCTGTTTGCCTGAAGAAATTAGAAACTGTAATGCTACAGGCAAAATTTAGGAAAGTCAAACTTTTTAAAAATCAAATTAATTTATTTATATAGAATATTTTTCGATGGTTACATGATTCATGTTCTTTCCCTTCTCTCTTCCCTTCCCCCTTCCAGAGCTGATGAGCAATTCCATTAGATTATACATATATCATTGTTCAAAAACTATTTCCATATTTTTAATATTTGCAATAGAGTGATCATTTAAAGCCAAAATCTCCAACCATATACCCATAGAACAATGTAATCAATCATGTGTTTTTCTTCTACTCCCACAGTTCTAGGAAAGTCAAACTTTAAGGTAAAAGAATGTAATGAAAGTTTTCTCCAAAACTTCAAGTGCTAAAAATCATACAAAGTTCGATTAGCTCCTAAGTCAAAGGAGAAAAGAGTTTATTATAGACTTCATCTTCTTTTTCCAAAATACCATCACTATAATATCAACTTTCTTCAAGAAACTTCTTGGGCCCAAGAAGAGTAGCTAAGTCAGGAGCTATCAACAATCTAAAGTAAACATTTCTATTATTAACTTCTTTTTCCAAACATACTCTTGGAAAGCCTCTGGTGACTTAAAGTAATATAAATAATGTCCTAACCATAGTCTTTTTTATGAATTCTAACCAGTGGTAATTTCAATAAAAAACCAACAAAATCTAAATAAAATCTAGATTCATTCAAAATGTTTTACATCTTTAAAAAACTCATGAGATTCATGAAAAATATTTGTCAATGCAAGAAAAAGCTAGAATTTAGATAAGCATAAATGAAAGAAAATGCAAATCCTTTGACAAATGGATGGTATATTCATAAAAGATAAAATGAGTGCTAGTCTCTCCATCAGCATTTATGGCAATGAAGTCTTAAATATGATTAAAACCCATACATTGAGAAATCTGCCTTATTTGACACAGTTCTTAACTGGTTGCTCACTGCTAAATTAAGCTAAATTAGTTTCTCTGTGCTTCAATTTCCTTATCTTCAAAATGAGAACACTAATACCAGCATTACCTATTTTATAGCACTGCTGTAAGTTTTGTACATTTAAATGAGTGGAACTTATAAAAAATACTAATAATATATGGGTATAAATGTAGATATTGACCTGTGTGTGTGTGTGTGTGTGTGTATATATGTGTGTGTGTAATTTGGCACCAATTTAAAGAGATGATTAAGTTTTCAATTAATAATAAATATACATGAAATGACTATTGCATATCAAAGTTAAAGAGATGAGAAAATGTTCAATGAAATGTCAAACACACACCCAAAATTGTCTAAAATTCCTGAGGATATCATTTCTGGAAGACTAATTCTAAAAGTACCTAACACTGCCAAAATTCCTTGGATTTGTGTTTGGACAGCCTACTATATATGCTAAAAAGTAGAATAAACTTTAATCTCTGTTTCAGATCAAAAAACTATTTCATATTATTCCCAAATAAGCAACCGAAGGGGGAAAAGACAGAAAGGAGGTGCCTTCATGCTACAGATAAGGCTGGGGGGAAAAACCCTATTTTTGAGACTGGCAGACACATGCAAAAGTTATAAAGTAATAATTATGAGGAAAAAGAAGATATGAGCCACTGAGCAGAAGCTGAGCAAAGATAATAAAATGTTGGACAAGTAACTTCAAAGGTATAATTTAACTGTCTCCTATATAAGTAAAATTGAATCAGAAGCCAAAGGAGTAAGTTTTCATATAAATACTTGAAAAAAAGACATCTTGAAATTAAATACAATCAAGTATGAAATAGGATATTTCATAAAATACATGGCTCATCTGACAGGAACCACCCACCCAAGTTATAGGTTTGAAGGTTCAAGTTTTATATACTGTTGAGACATATTCCATTATGCTCTAGTAGGGAGGCATGGTGCTTTCCTTTTTAATGGGCCACACCACTGAAATGGGCCCAGTATCCATGTGGGAAATGAAAACATTAACTCCTATTCTTCATAGTACTTAAAATTATATAAAATAGCCCTCTCTTTGTTTTTGGAAATACTCCCTACAACACTTTCCTTCAAGGACTTTTTCTTTGTTTTGATATATCTGATAAAGGCAAGTTTTTACATTTTTGTCTACACTAGAAATTCTAAAAATGTGATTCAGGAACATCTGGGTAATCTCCAAAACTCTTTCAGGGGATCTGTGAGGCCAAAATTATTTTCAAAATAATACTAATACTTTTAATTTTGAATGTGGTAAATATAAATAAATATAAGCCATATAAACAAAAAATATTTGGGATCCCTAATAATTTTCAAGAATGTAAAGGGATTCTGAGACCAAGTTGTTTGAGAGCCACTAATCTACACAATAAATAAATATAGTTTGAGTTTTGTGCCTTCCTTACCTCTACATCCCACCCACCCAAGTCAATAATGATCATGATGTATCGCATGTCCTGAACTAGAAAGCCAGATCTCTGATGGCAGGATCATATCTTACCTAAAAATGTCATACACTGAGAATAATGCTCAATAAACAGCAAGTGGTTAACAAATGTATATCAAATTAAACTTATCCTAACAAGAAAACATGATTGCTATTATTTATTATTTTTTTAAGTTCTCTGGTGCTCAGAATAGTGCCTAGCACACAGTAGGTTCTTAATAAGTGTTCAATGATTGATTGATTGTTATTTTACACAATGGAAACAAATTTTATAGAAGAAAGTAAATTATATGATGCAATGGGGTAAGAGGAGGGAAGGATGGAACTATAATTTCGTTTTAGACACTCTTCACAAAACCAATTCTCATCAAATGCCCTAAAGAAAGATTTATTATCATATGCAACTTCTAGTAGTACTAAAAAAAATCTCTTCAATCATGAGAGAATTTAATTGTTTGCCTGATTTTCAGAAAGAGCTTGCTTGACATCAATGTCAGCCTACATTGGGGTTAGTAAAGACTTGTTAAAATTTCAATAGGGTAAAAAAAAACCCAACAATTTGGTGCATTATCATTTTTAAAATGAAGTCATCAAAAATAGATTGCCTTTACAAATATCTGATCAACTCACAATCCAGGCTGTTTTGAAAATCCCT
Source organism: Monodelphis domestica (assembly GCF_027887165.1). NCBI lineage: Eukaryota > Metazoa > Chordata > Mammalia > Didelphimorphia > Didelphidae > Monodelphis > Monodelphis domestica. The sequence goes on from NC_077230.1 coordinate 314,187,062, forward strand.
AGTCTTAAAAGGTGTTACAAAAAGATATAATAACCAACTTCCTAAGTATCTTGTTTCTTCCTAGCTTCATAGGATGCTAGAGGAGGAAGAAATCTTAGAAATAATCTCTCACCTTCCCTGGTTTTGAAAATGGGGACACTTTAAAACTTTAAGTGACATAAAATGTGAGCTACAATTATTTCTGTGATTTATGCTAATACAATTTAATTTTCCAAATTACTCTATTGCATGTATTCTGTTATTAAATGCTACTCTGCAAAAAAGCATGAGAAACTGCTTTTCACTAAGATAGAAACAACCTAGAAATTCTAGGAAGTTTTCTCTAATCATAATATTTATTAATAAGTTTCCTTTATAACTTTTATAGGAAATTCTGATTATACTATCCAAAACAAAGAAAGTTTGCCTTTAAAAACAACCCATCACGGGACTAGCTGGGTAGCTCAGTAGATTGAGAGCCAGGCCTAGAGACAGGAGATCCTGGCCTCAGATACTTCCCAACTGTGTGACCCTGTGCAAGTCACTTAACCCCCATTGCCTAGCCCTTACTACTCTTCTACCTTGGAACCAATACACAGTATTGATTGATTCCAAGATGGAAGGTAAGCATTTAAAAAAAAAAAACATCAACTTCTAAGCATTTGTCAAGGCCTCATCCTCTATGAAGCTTTTTCTGATCATTCCAATATTCCTTTCTTAGAGATCCTGTTGCAATCAGACAATCAATGAGCATTTATTAAATGTTTACAATGTACCAGGCACTGTGTAATACTGGGGATATAGAGAGAACAAAACCAAGGTCCTGGCCAATATTTTAATGTGGGAGACAACATGCAAAAAATAATCATGTATATTCTGTTTGGTTTTTAAAGCCCTTCAAAACCTAGCCTCTTCCTACCTTGCCAGTTTTACTCCCTTCCATGGACTCTATGATCCATTGTTGGGAAGATGAGTAAAAATCTGAACTGAGACATATTCTAGTTGAGTAACCCTGGGCATGTCATTTAACTTCTATTTGCCTCTGTCTCCTCATCTACAAAATGGGGATAATAATCCCACATAATCCCAGGGTTGTTGCAAAGATCAGATGAAGTAATAATTGTAAAGGGTTCAGCATGTGTCTGGCACTCAGCAGTGCTATATAAATGTTAATTATAATCATAATTATTATCATTATTAATTATTTTTTGTTTTTTACACAAGATGCTCTTGATTCCATCCCTTTGGGCTGTCCCAAATTGGAATTCTCCCCCTCCTAACTTCTACCTCCTTTTTTCCTTGACTTCTTTAAAAGCCTCAGGTAAAATCCCAATTTCTGCAAAAAAGCCTTTGCAGGTCTTCCCTAATTTTAACACTTTCCCTCTTAACCTATATCCAGTTTATTCTGCCTATATCTTGTTTGTACATAGTTGTCTGCATGTTATCCCACCATCTCCACCATTATAATTTGATCTCCTTGGAAGAAGAATAAATCTTTTGTCTTTTTTTTTTTTGGATGCTGCCCAACTACAGGTATTAGTGCTCCCTTCATCAAACATTGTCAGTCAATAATCATTTCTTAAGTGCCTATCATGAGCCAGACACTGGTAGGAGGGGATAAAAAGACAAAACTCGGTCCTTGCTCTCAAAGAGCTTACATTCTACCTGGGGGAGACAACAAGCAAACAAATATGTTCAAACAAGCTATATACAGGATAAATATGGGGGAAAGAATAAGAGAGAGAAACCACTAGAATTAAGAGGAAAAGGTTTTCTGTAGAAGATGGAATTTTAGACTAAAAAGAAGCCAGGAGGCAGTGATGAAGAAGGAGAGCATCCCAGGCATGGGGAATAGCCAGGGGTCATGCCCAGAACCAAGAGATGGAGTATCTTGTTCATAAAACAGCAAAGAGGTCAGTGGCACTGGATCAAAAAGGCCATGGCTGGTAATAAAGTGTAAGAAGACTGGAAAAGAAAAAAAAATTTTTCTACTTTGAATATCAAGATATAATGGTGGGAGGAGGGGGTAATATGTAAAAACAATGTACAAACAAGATATAGGCAAGATAAACTGGAGATAGGTTAAGAGGGAAGACATTAGGACAGGGATGGGCAACCTTTTGAGCTTGGTGTGTCAAAATTCACCAAAAAACAGAGCAAAACTCAGGTGATATGTCACTCTGAGGGGGAAAAAATGTAATTCACGATATTTATAGTTTAAATACCAAAAATGTATAACTATAATATATAAATGTATTTGATAAACCAAAAACCAATTATTTAACTTACCTGCTTAGTGACTTCTTTGTTCATCTGTCAGTTGGTTTCTTTTGTTGGTCTTGATATTATTTAATTTGTGTGAGGTGCCATGAACTAAGATGAGTGAGGGAGAGGGGCAATTCTTTCACTAACCTGCCTAATAGTGACTTTTTTGTGGCTGAATTTCATTGGCTAAATCTTCAATTGAAGGTTGGTATTTTGTACACTTCAGCACTACCAACTTCATCTGTCAATCTGTTACTTTTGTTGGTTTTGATATTTAAAGCTGAGAATAAGGTCTCACAAAAGTATGTTGAGGGTAAATTGTGAGTAAAGCCATTGCTATATTTTTCAGGGTGCTAAAAGTGTCTGGTAATAGGTTCCAGGCAGTCCTCCATTGTATGTGGGTCAGAGCCCCACCCAGTTGTCCTCAGGCCCAGTGCTACCCAGGCCCTCCTCAGCCTGCCTACATATAGCGCCCACTCCTCTGCTCCTCCTCCCTGCCCCCACAGGAGCCCTACTCCAGTGGCCAGCCTGTGGAGCAGGGCCAGGCCAGGGCCATGGCTGGGGCTCCACGAGCAGCTCCTGGGCCCCAAGGCACTCTGAGCCCACATGAGGCTGTGTGTCATCAAAAATGGCTATGTATGTCAGTGCTGGCATTCATGTCATAGGTTTGCCATCACGGCACTAGGAGATAGCTAAGAAGGACACTGAAGACCAAGCAGAGGGTTTGTATTTGTTCCTGGAGGCAATGGAGAGTCATTTGTATTTACTGATTAGAGATGTGACATTTTTAGACCTGTTCTTTAGGAAAATTTCTTTGGCAGTTGAATGGATAAGTGAATAAATGGATGGATGGATGGAGAGAGAGAGGGATAGATAGATAGATAGATAGATAGATAGATAGATAGATAGATAGATAGATGAATGGATAGATGGATAGATTAGGATAGATAGGAGAGACTTGAGGCTGGCAAACCCCTCAGCAGGCTGGCACAATAGTCCAGCTGTGAGGTGATGAGGGTATGCACTAGAGTGGTGGCAGTGTTAGAGGAGAGAGAAGGGCAGGAGAGATATCTATTTCTTTTCCTTCCTTCCTTGCCTGTCTAGTACTACATTTACGTCTGTTTCCATTATAGCTCTGCAAAAGAATGTAAACTCCTTGAGAGCAAAGTCTATTTATTTCCTTTTCCCCTCTGTAGCTCCATTTCTTAGCACAAAACCTTAAATATCACAGGATTCTAGATTTAGAGCCAGAAGTAACCTTAGAGGCCATCAAGTCCAACTCCTTCATTTTACAAATAAGGAAACAGAGGCAGGGAGAAAATAAATGATACACCAAGACTCACAAAACTAGTACCATTCTGTGGCAAAATTCATCCTGAGGATTCCTTGAATCCAAATTCAACACACTATAGACAGCCTTATGCATTGAACAAATTTTTGTTTAACTGAATTTCTGATTTGAATGCTATGTATGCTATGAATTGTTTGTTGTGTCTAAATTAATAATTGCTCAGAGTATATAAAAGAGAAAATAAATATTTTGTTTAAATACATGTACATATCCAACATACATACATTCACCTTCAACACACACACACACACATACACATACACACACAGGAAGTTTGGCACTAAGGAAGGAGAGAAAAGGGATTTAACAATTTTAGCACCTGTTGACCTAAACATCCTGTATAAGGATTAAAAGAATGTTTTTCCATATTGCCAATTCTCAATTATTTAAGAAATATGAAACTCAAACATCTTGAATAAATAAAACCCAAAGATGATCCCTCCAGTTTTATTTTAGTCATTAGCTTCAGTTGCTTTTGCCTCCCATCACCCACCCCAACACATAAATTGATTTACACTTCAATTTCCCTTCCTTACCACATAACCACCATTCTTTGGCAAAATGGCTAACTTAAATGCCTAAAAGTATAATAAAAGGAAGAGGAGACACTAAGAATATTCATAATTTACAAATGGAGTATCATATTCCAGTTTCCTATACTGGTGGAAAACAAAAATCTTTCTAATTCTTTTTAGTTCTTGGCCTTTTTTGTTGTACCACAACATTCATGTGTTTCCTTTTGTGCCAGAGTTCCATGTTAGAGTCTGGGTCATTTGACAGCCATGATTCAGACTACAGGCTGACTTTGTTCCTCTTAGATTTATTTTCAGGTGGTAAGGGATCGTCTGTCCTGACAAATCTGATCAGAAATCATGAATCTGCTTTCCTAGCCTGTAGATACTGACATGGTGCCAAATTCATTCTCCTTTCCCATTTATATGCCATTTAAGCTGGCACTCACTACACCATTTAATTCTGTCCCTTTGGGTTATTATGATCCAATTTCATTTGTATACTAACCTTATACAATGGGGTTTAAAAGCAAAGTTTTTCTCCCACTTGTTTCTGGTTCCAATGAATCCTTAGCAACTCCATTTCATTTAAAGTCTCTCTCTACCATCACGAAATTGAGGGAGAAAGTGCTCATTGAATTAATTTATAATCTTTTGTTTTTAATGGAGTTCATCCTGACTGGATTTAGGTCAAAACGATTTACTAGGACAGCATAGTTAAAGTTGGTAAAATATTGGCACCACAGTTGAGGATGGATTGCCTGAGGTGGTGTTTACTACTCTAAATTTTCTGCTAAGAAAACACATAGAGGCCTAGTTGGAAAGGTAGTAAATCAGGTATTAATCTGAATGAGAGGTGTAAGAGGTATGAAGGCTCGAGGGCCTCAGCTGCTCTTGACATTCAGAAATCAAAGGTAAGGATGAGGGGGAGCTCAAACTCTGAACATCTACATATACAAGGCATGAATATTTGAAGGCAATGAAAGGAAAGTGGACATTTCAGCAAGGCTAATTATTCTGATGTCTTTGACCCCTAGACAATATAGGTGGTTTGCTGTTTGAAAGTTAGAAAAAGACAGCAGTAGAAAAATCTAAACTTTCAAAGGAAAAAATTTTAAGTGAAAATTTAATGATTTTTGCAAAACTTCTGTACATCATAATTTTTTCATAAGTTGAACATTCAAGGGGAGTGTATCATAATATATAAAGGTCCAGTTATAAAATCAGGAAGATCCAGTTTCAAGTCCAGTATCTAGTCATTGATCACTCTTCAAATATTTATTAAACACCTACTCTTTGACAGGTGTTGTACTAAAATATGACACACAATGAATGTGTGACCCTGGGAAGTCAGGACATGGTAAACTAATGGGAGGTGCCCCACCTTATGTGCTCCAAATTCACAGAAATCACAAAAAATCACAGCACTGATCTTAAAAATAATGACAATAAATAAATAAATGAATGAACGAACAACAAATGAATGAATGAATAAAATAAAGTGAAACACAAAACCCTAATTGCCTAGCCATTACCTCTCTTCTTCCTTGGAACTGATATTTAATATCAATTGTAAAACAGAAGGTATGTTTTTTTTTTAATAGAGCATAGAACATACACTCTATGTCATCCTCCCACCTCCATCCTTGGTACAACAATGACTAAGAAGTAGCAGGCCCCACTAAATGGTAAAGATATGAAATCTGGTTCTGATTTGTGAATTGAAGGGGTCATTTCACATATTCAAAAAGGTTAATATTTTGGAAATGAGTAGATATCTTAAGAATGAGCTAGAGAGAATGAAAGATTCATTCAACAAAAACCCTCCTTGCACCCAGTGAAATATCAAAAAACTTTTTTACTGAATTAGAAAAGACCATAACAAAGTCCATTTGGAAGAACAAAAGATCAAGGATAACCAAGGAAATAATGAAAAAAAAAATGCAAATGAAGGTGGCCTTGCAGTCCCAGATCTCAAACTATAAAGCAGTGGTCATCAAAATAATTTGGTACTGGCTAAGAGACAGAAAGGAGGATCAGTGGAATAGACTTGGGGTAAGTGACCTCAGCAAGACAGTCTATGACAAACACAAAGATTCCAGCTTCTGGGACCAAAATCCACTATTTGATAAAAACTGCTGGGAAAATTGGAAGACAGTATGGGAGAGATTAGGTTTGGATCAACATCTCACACCCTACACCAAGATAAACTCAGAATGGGTGAATGACTTGAATCTAAAGAAGGAAACTATAAGTAAGTTACGCAAACACAGAATAGTATACATGTCAGATCTTTGGGAAAGGAAAGATTCTAAAACCAAGCAAGAGCTAGAAAAAAATCACAAAATGTAAAATAAATAATTTTGATTATATCAAATTAAAAAGCTTTTGTACAAACAAAACCAATGCAACCAAAATTAGAAGGGAAGCAGCAAATTGGGAAATAATCTTAAAGGTCTAATTACTCAAATTTATGAAGAACTAAACCAATATTACAAAAAATCAAGCTATTCTCCAATTGATAAATGGGCAAGGGGCATAAATAGGCAATTTTCAGTTAAAGAAATCAAAACTATTAATAAGCACATGAAAAAGTGTTCTAAATCTCTTATAATCAGAGAGATGCAAATCAAAACAACTCTGAGGTATCACCTCACACCTAGCAAATTGGCTAACATTACAGCAAAGTGAAGTAATGAATGCTGGAGGGGATGTGGCAAAGTTGATACATTAATGCATTGCTGGTGGAGTTGTGAATTGATCCAACCATTTTGGAGGACAATTTGGAAATATGCCAAAAGGGCGCTAAAAGACTCCCTGCCCTTTGATCCAGCCATAGCACTTCTGGGTTTATACCCCAAAGAGATCATAAGGAAAAAGACTTGTACAAGAATATTCAAAGCTGCGCTCTCTGTGATTGCAAAAAACTGGAAAATGAGGGGATGCCCTTCAACTGGGAAATGGATGAACAAATTGTGGTATATTTTGGTGATGGAATACTATTGTGCTAAAAGGAATAATAAAGTGGAGGAATTCCATGTGAACTGGAAGGACCTCCAGGAATTGATGTAGAGTGAGAGGAGCAGAACCAGGAGAACATTGTACACAGAGACTGATGCACTGTGGTACAATCCAATGTAATGGACTTCTCCATTAGTGGCAATGCAGTGATCCTGAACAACTTGGAGGGATCTATGAGAAAAAACACTATCCACATTCAGAGGAAAAACTGTGGGAGTAGAAACACAGAAGAAAAACAACTACTTGATTACATGAGTCAAGGGGACATGGTTGGGGATGTAGACTCTAAATGAACATCCTAATGCAAACACCAACAACATGGAAATAGGTTCTGATCAAGGACAGTTGTAATACCCAGTGGAATTGCGCATCAGCTACAGGAAGGGTGGGAGGAGGCAAGGGAGGGAAGGAATATGATTCTTGTAACCAAGGAATAATGTTCTAAATTGACTTAATTAATTAATTAATTTTTTTTAAAAACCTTCTTCGCTTCCAAACTTCCATATTATTGTCTAGGGTACCACTGTCTTCTCAATCCCTCAGCCTCAATTTACCCTAACTGGAGCCTCTGCCAGTCTGATATCTGATGCCAAATCCTACTGATTTTTACCTTCAAAAATCCCAAATATTTGCCCTCTTCTCTCTTCTGGCACTGACACCAACTTGGCACAGACCCTCATCACCTCATACCTGGACTACTGCCATAGCCTCCTGGTTGGTCTCTCTGCCTCAAGTCTTTCTCCATTACAGTATATCCTCCACTTAGATGGCAAATTAATCTTCCTAAAGCATAGAGCTGAGGATGTCAACCACTATTCAGTGAGCTCTAGTGGCTCCAGACCACCTCCAGGATCAAATATAGGATCCTCTGCTTGGTACTCAAAGCCCTTTCCAGTCTTCTATCAGCTTGTTGCCCAGCAGTACCTCATTCATTAATCCAGTGACCCCAGCTTGCTTGTTCTTCTTCCCATAAGACACTCCATCTTCAGACTCCAGGTTTTTTCAATGGCTTTTCCCCATCACTAAACCATTCTCCCTACTCATCTCTGCCTCCTGGTTTCTCTAAAATCCTTCAAGTCCCATCTAAAATCCCATCCACTACCAGAAACTTTTCCTGATGTCCCTTAATTTTACTTTCTTCTCTAGGCTGATTCTCTCCAATTTATCCTGTTTATATCTTGTTTATATCATGTTGCTTCCCACAGTAGAATTTGAGTTCTTTGAAATCAAGGGCTGCCTTTTGCCTTCCCAGTGCTTAGCACAATGCCTGGCATATAGTAGTTGAAAAGCAAATGCTTATTGACCGATTTACTGAAATTCAGGATGCCCACTTCTCTAAAAAGTGCCTATTCCAGGGGGCAGCTGGGTAGCTCAGTGGATTGAGAACCAGTCCTAGAGACGGGAGGTCCTAGGTTCAAATCTGGCTTCAGACACTTCCCAGCTGTGTGACCCTGGGCAAGTCACTTGACCCCCATTGCCTAGCCCTTACCACTCTTCTGCCTTGGAGTCAATACACAGGTAAGGGTTTAAAAAAAAAAAAGTGCCTATTCCACTAATTATAATCTTGGTACTTTTTTCACCTCTCCTCAGTGGGACATTTTAGCCCTCTGTCCCTGATACATACCTCAATGGCAGCATTAATTAATAGCAGCATTAATTAATGACTTAAAAGCAAGCTTCTGAGATACTGATCTGCTTGGAGAATCCCTACATTGTCACCTAAGTTGTGACACTTCAAAATAAAATTAATTTATATCACAGAAAGGGAGGATTTTGTGGCAGTTTGCAAAATAGAACTTCCTACCATTATAATAATTGCTGGGAATGAAATAAAAAAAGAAAGATTCCTTAACATATGAGTGCTCTCCTTTAATCACTAATAAGGTGGATATCATTAACATATGAAATAGCAGCAGTATCACTGATAGTACTTTTTTGTCTTCAGTTGAAGGGCAACCTAGTTAGTTTTATCTGAAATAACTGGCTCAATCAATCATCTTAGAATGATGGGATGCAGGTACTCTGCTAAACTTACACAAAAATGATTAAATCCATGTGCAATATTGGTTATTCAATATTAAATTATATTTCCTTGGCTTCGTGACTCTTTCAACAATGTCAGTTGCTATAAATGAAAATGAAATGTGAGGAAGAATAATATAGGGAGAAGCTCTGTTGATGTTTTTAAGCAATAAGTATATTCTCTTCAAAAAATTTTTATTTTAAATACAGGGATATTGCCATGTACAAAAATGCATAAAGATTTGTGATTTCAGCAATTTAAGGATCTCTTGGTGTGAGAACTGCCTCTCACTACCAAGTCAAATGAAAACCCATTTATGACTTAATAGGCAAGTACCAGAGACATGCTTGAAAGACAGAGGGGTCAAGTTACTTGCCCTGGGTCACACAGGTAGTAAATGTCTGCATCAGCATTTGAACCTGGGTCTTTCTAATTCCATTCAATCTATTACATCAGACTGTCTATAAAGATATCATTATACAAATTTTGTGTTTGTTTTTTTAAGAATTAATGAATATGTTGCTTACAATGAAACTGAGTCCTGAAGAGATGAAGAATCTAGAATGATAGGGCAAATCAATGGTAAGAGATTAAGAATCCAGTATTTGTGGGCTAGCAGAATGAACAAAACCATGGAGTTATAATACTTGACTTCAGATTTTATTGTGATATTCTAAAACTCCCCAGGCAGAGCAGAAAAAGATTAAACAAGGAGTATGAATAGAAAATTCTACATCAGGATTTGGAAAATAAATGACCAGACAATGGCATGCTTTAAAAAACAAACAAACCTGAAAGATTGAACTACAAATCCAGAGACAAGAATAGAGCATGACAGGCAAACAAGCCAACACAAATGCTGCCTGCTTTAGACAAATCATAGCATCCTGAATGAGAAAAGTGATAATCCCCTGTACTCTGCCCTCCTCCAACTATATCCAGGGTACTGTGTTCCTTCTGGATACTATATCTAAGGAAAGAAATTGCCATGCTGAGGTGAGCATCCAAATAACAACCAGAATCACGAGTGGGAATGGAAATCATGGAAATAACTTATTAAGGGAAATGGAGGTTTGAAGATATGGAAAGGACACAAAAGCTATCTTCAAGTATTTTCAAGGCTATCATACAGAAGGATAATTAGACTTTGCTTGACATTAGAGGGTAAAACTAAGAGCAACATCTGAAGGTTGCAGAGGGACCAATTTAGGCTTGATAAAAGGAGAAACATCCTAAAAATTGGGTCTATTCAAAAAGCAGAATAACCTGTCTTAGAAGATGTTCAAAAAGGGGTTAGATATCTACCTATCAAGAATTCTGAGAAGACAGATTTCACGTCATATAAGAGTTGGACAAGTGACTTCTGGGGTCCCTCCCAAATTTTAGGGTCTATAACTGTGTGAACATTGTGACCCCTAAAGTGATATGACCCAATTTCAGACTAGACCAAAAAAGTGCCTACTTGCCAATTCAACTGTAATTAATAGAAAATATCTTACTTTCCCCCGAATTTCATCTTCGGACTTTGGAAGGATTATGGATTAACTGCATAGTGATTTACAGAGGGAATGGTGCTTTAATTCTATCCTCTACTCTATTCATGTCACCTCCTATTCAAGAAACTCCAATGGCTCATATTTTCTCCAGTATCAAATATAAAAGAATTTGTTTGACATTTAAAGTCTGTCATAACTTGATCCTTTCCTACATTTCCTGCGTTCTTCCCCTTCACATGCTTTCATTCAGTGACACTAGCCTCCTTGCTCTTCCCCACACATGAAACTCCAAGGATTTTCACTGATTGTCCCCATACCTGGAGCATTCTCCCTCCTCACCTCTGCCTCCTGGCTTCTCTGGTTACTTTTAAGTATCAACTAAGTCCTACCTCCTTCAAGAAACCTTTTCATGTCCTCCTTGATCTTAAGTACCTTCACTTGGAGATTATCTCTAGTTTATTCCATTTGTACATATTTACCTGTCTTCACCATTAAACTGTGAACTACTTGAGAGTAAGGACTGTTTCTGACTGTCTTGGAATCCCCAGAGCTTAGCACAGTACCTGGGATACTGGAGGTGTTTAATAAATGCTTACTGAATTTTACTTGCCCTAACTAAGATATAAAAATTTCATTTTAAAGAACCTCACTAACACTGAGAGGCCATTTCAAAGAAACCGCTGGTCAAATTAGTACTGCAGGTAGAGATATACATACCTTTTTGGGGGGGAAATTTTTATTTAATTAATTAATTTAGAAGATATTTCCATGGTTACATGATTCATGTTCTTCCCTCTAACCCTCCCCCCCCATAGCCGACACACAATTCCACTGGGTTTTATATGTCACTGATCAAGACTTATTTCCATATTATTGATATTTGCACCAGGGTGACCATTTAGAGTCTATATCCCCAATCATATCCCCATCGACCCATGTGATCAGGCAGTTGTTTTTCTTCTATGTTTCTACTCCCACAGTTCTTCCTCTGGATATGGATAGTGTTCTTTCTCATAAGTCCCTCAGAATTGTCCTGGATCACTGCATTGCTGCTAGTAGCGAAATCCATTACATTCGATTGTGCCATAGTGTATCTGTCTCTGTGTACAGTGTTCTCTTGGTTCTGCTCCTTTCATTCATGCATACCTTTTAAGTAGAGGTAGCAGGTCAGACCTTTGGGCCAAGAAAAGCTAAATGCACATCCTGTCTCTGATACAAACTGGCTAAGTGACTTAGAGCAAATCACTTAATTCCTTGATAGTCTCAGAAACTCTCCTCAGCTGATAAATTGCAGAGAATGTGTTGAACTCCATTAGGAAAGGAAGTTCTCACAGAAGGTCCCCATAAGAATGAAATCACAGGCCCTCTCCCATTCCTTAAGTGTAAGCCTTGAAATTGGGAAAGTTTTGCATTATTTAGGTTATAAAGTTACAATTAACGATGCTTGCAATCTATTAAAATTGCCAGAGCTTTCTTAAAACAGTCGTCTAGTCATTATCTCCCCTAACTTGTCTTTTTCCAATTGATTTTATAAAACCAAACTTGGACTCTTGGACACAAATATATATAACTACTCAAACAACTTTCTCAATAAAAAAAGATCCCGTTTTAATGATCTACATGTTTTGCAGCTACAACTTTCTGAAGAACCCCACTGTTAATAACTGTAATCTAGAAGCATTCACTCAAGAAGGCATATTATTTACTAGAGGTTTCTACTCTTTGTGCTGGTCATTTCAGTAACTATTGAGTGATAAATTTAAAGAAGTAAAATATCTACTTATTGTAGAAGAATGTTCTACCATGGAATGAACCTACTGAATAACTGATTGGTGCTTCTGTCCTCAATTAAAAAAAAAAACATTTCTCTTACACATACGCTTGTTATAGTTTGAAAGAATTACATACAAAGGTATTCCTATGCTTTAATTCTGCTGATGTCCCCTGAGGATCAGAAACATAAGTTGGAAAACTCCTTCAAAAGAAGCCTTAATTTCCAAAATAATTGTTTCAATATAGACCTGGAAATCTCTCTAGAATGGTTCAGTCTCTGAAAATGGGAGTATAATCAAATACAATATCTGGGCCATTTAACTTGGTTATCCAATGGTGCTGATGAAATTAAAATTACAGATCTACTTCCTTAAGAGACACAGTTAACCTTCTCTCAGCAAAATAATGTTCTTCAGCCACAGATTATATATTATATACATGTAAAATATAATATATATAGTAATATATATTATGCTTAGACTACCTACCCATTTAGCTAGAATACTTGCTAGTGGCCAATATGAAGAGCAGGCAAGATAGAATAGGGAAAGAATAATAAATTCCGGGTCAGAAGACCCCAATTTAAATCCTGGCTCTATCACTTGTTACCTATGTGAACTTAGGCATGTCGCTTTGCCTCTCCTGTCTTTCTACCTTCTTGGATTCCGAGCTGTTTTTCACCTGACACTCAGGTATCTTCACTTCGTGGCTATTCACCATACCTGCAATCCTCTTCCTCTTCCTCCTCCACCTCTTTAGACTGTGAGTTCGTTGAGAGTGGGGAAAGCTTAATAAATGCTCATTAACTAACTGCAGTCCCCACTTTTCTCCAAGTCCCAGATAAAATCTTCCTTCTTATCCTTCAGTCATTCGGTCATGTTCAGCTCTTTGTGATCCCATGGATTATTGCACACAAGTCCCCACCATCTTCCAATCTCTCTTGAAGTCTGTCCAAGCTCATGTTTATTGTTTCCATGACACTACGTATCCATTTCACCCTCCGCTATCCCTTTTCCCTATTGCCTTCAATCTTTCCCAACATTAGTCTTTTCCAATGAGTCATTATATGGTCAAAGTATTTAAGCTTCAGCTTCAGTATTTGATCTTCCAGTAAAGTCTGAATTAATTATTTCAGGTATTGACTAATTTGATCTCCTTGCTATCCAAGGGACTCTCAAAAGTCTTCTCCAGCACCATAATTCAAAAGCACTGATTCCATAGCACGCAGCTTTCCTTATGGTCCCACTCTTGCTACTGGAAAAATCATACCTTTGACTCTATGGACCTTTGTGAGCAAGGTGATCTTTGCTTTTTGGCATGCTGTCTAGATTTGCCTTAGCTTCCTTTTCAAGGAACAAGCATCTCTTCATTTCATAGCCAGAGTCACTGTATGCAGTGATCTTTGAGAGCAAGAAAATAAAAATGGACACTCCTTCCATTTCTTCTCCCTCTATTTGCCAGGAAATAATGGGACCAGTTACCAAGATCTTCATTTTTTTGATGTTCCAATCCTCTGAAATGTTAATACCATCCCATGGTTGATTATCCCTAACATCCTTTAGATACCTTGTTTACATAGTTATTATATGTTGTCTCCTTCATTTGGCTGTGAAGTTCTTGAGAGCTAGGACTGCTTTTTGCATTTCTCTATATTCCCAGCATTTAGCACATTTCCTTTTTTTTTAACCCCTTACTTCTGTCTTAGAATCAGTACTTGTATTGGATCCAAGGTAGAAGAGTGGCAAGGGCTAGGCAATGGGGACTAAGTGACTTGCCCAGGGTCACATAGCTGGGAAATGTCTGAAGTCAAATTTGAACCTAGGACTTCCCATCTCTAGGTCTGGCTTTCAATCCACTGAGCCACCCAGCTGCCCCCATTTAGCACATTTTTGGACACATAAGAGATGCTTAATACATGTAATGATGATGACTGCCTGACTCTGTGTCTCAGTTTAATTATTTTTGTAAAAAGGGAACTTTTAAAGTCTCTCCCAGTTCTATATATGTATGATTTCATGACTTAATGATCTAACAAAAGATTTATATATGATTGTTGTTGATAACTAAAATTGGTATCATTACTGCCTCCAATGAAGCATAGCTAAGTAATTTAAAAGTACACAAAAATACTTTGTGTTGCTTTAACTACTCTCCACAATAGCAGCAAACATGAACATATCATTATTCATCAAAAAAAACTGTAAAATATACCTATGTGAAGAATTGAGCCCAGAACATAGAAAGATACAAAGTATAACACATAGTTTTATTCAACCTTCTTTTCCCATCCTCTCCCCAACCAGCACGAACAATCCTGCCTTCCCCTGTAGCTTAGAAACTAATTGACTATAGCATACATAATAGTCACACAAAAGAATGTTTTATTTTATTAATATAAATGTTTTAGGGCAGCTAGGTGTAGAGAGTGCTGAGCCTGAAATCAGAAAGCCCTAAGTTCAAATCTGGTCTCAGATACTAGCTATGTAACCTTGGGCAAATCACTTAACCCTGTCTACCTCAGTTTCCTCATTTGTAAAATGAGCTGGAGAAGGAAATGGCAAGCCACTCCAGTATCTCTGCCAAGAAAACCCTAAATGGGGTTTCAAAGATTGTAATGACTGAAATGACTGAAAAAAACAACACAATTAAGTTGGTATCTAAGCAAGAATGATCCAATTTTCAATAAGCCTTTTGGTGCCTTGGTTATTCCACTCTTAACAAAAGGATAAAAGAGACAGGTAAGGCACTGAGTACTATCATACATGCTAAGGAGAGGAGTCTGCCCAAGAACTGTGTTATGTCACTGGTAGAGTAGCCAATGCCACACACTGGGGAAAATTCAGAATCCAGGGGAAAGCAGCCCTATAAACATCTACATTTCCAGATGATGAGATCTATCAAGACAAACCCCCCAAATATCAGTCTGTCTAGATCAGAACTAGATGGGTGGCAAAATGGATTTGTTAAACAATTCCCAAGTCATGGATGAAAAGTGCTATAAACCTGACTAGATGAAGGACATCATTACTAGCTCTTCAAATTGGAATATAGTATTTCAGAAGGAAGCAAGAAGGAAGAAAAATGAGGAAAAAATGATGTTCTTTCCTTTATGAAACTAAGTTATATTTTGAAGGTAATTCATAATAGCTATGGAACTATGCTCATAATTTTCCAAAGGAAAATAGACCATAATGAGTACCTACATAGGATACAAAACAAACTACAAAAGTTTCTATTTCAAATATGTATTAGGTATAGTAACATGAAACATTGTTTTCTAGAATACAATAAAAAGTCTGAACCATCTCAGATAGGGAAGAAAGGGATCACTTAATTTTGCTACAAAATAGGCTAGCAGCACACTCGCAAAATAAGTGCCTTGCCAATCGTCTAAATGGCCTAAAGTTCAGAGAAACAAAAATACTCCCTCTCTAACAATGTTTTACACCATTCTACAATCTCACTGCACTCGAATTTCCAAATCTGTCCTAACTGGACCAAAAGATGATTATTGTATAAGCACTCTAGACAAAGCTCAATTGTCTAAAATTACGTTGGGAGTCAAATGTAGATAAACAGGTACCATACAGGGAGTGAAAGCTAACTGCTGGGAAATTTAATGAAACCTACTGAGTGCCAAGGGCATCCACAAGCCAAATTGAATTTTAAAAGGTGCCAACCAGGGGGGCTGTAATCAGAATAGCCACTGTGTGTAGATAAGCAAACTGAGTTTCCTCAACCTGAAGATCAAAATAGAATGCCATTTTTATGCATGAGAGAGAAAAGCTAAAATATTCATGTGCATCTCCACTTTCCTGTTGCCTCTTGGGCTCTGGAATTTGCCTTCCCTAACTCATGGCTTGTCAATGTTATTTCGTGTCAGTGAATGTCATAAAGGAAAATTCTTCCCTGCCCAGATTTTTATTTCATTTTCAGAAAAAGGAGCAGCTCCTACCAAGTGCAATTTATTGTATTCCTGGTACACCAACACATTGGCTTTTCAGAAACTGCCATCATACGCAGTTGTCAGAGGCGTGAGACAAATAAACAGCATTCCAAGTGGAAGGGAGAAACATCTGATGAAAATTTGGTCACTGAAAAATATTCCAGCATGGGGAAGTAGAAATAGTGCTCACTGAGGGCATCATAGAACAGCCAGAGTTCACACATTGCTCTCAGTTCCTTAAAACTTCTGGGTGACTCTAGGTAAATCTTTAACCTCTTTGTGCCTCAGTTTTCCTATCTGTAAAGTGATAGGGTTAAACTAGATACCTCTACATCTCTTCAAGTTCTAGTCATCAAAACAATAAATCAGAAATTCACAAATAAAAACACCTTCCTGGGAATCTCTTGAATAAAGGATTTTAGAAGCATTTGTGATTAAAAAGCAAAATAAATATCCACCAGATCTTCAAAAATCCTTTTAACAATCCATGATTTTTCATTAATGTCACCATTCCCCCCATTTAGGCAGATCTCTAGCCCTCTGCACTTCCTAGATTTTGTGCAATGATCTTTCATAAAATCTTAAAAACTATATCTTTTCCATATGCAATCTTACATTGAACTTAGCAGACCAAGATAATTTTCACTTTCAAATTTAATAATCATTTCCACACCTACTCAGACAATACAAGTGAATTAAAAAAAAATGAAAGCAATAAGTGCTAAACCATCTCTACTTCATTCTTCCCCATCTCATTATATTCTCTCCTGTATATATATATATATATATATATATATATATATATATATATATATATATATCCCCATTCTCCTCAATATAGGTTTTCTACATATATCTAAACCAATAACTATTTGCTTCAAGTAAAAAAATTCTCATAAGAAAAGGCAGAGTAATTATCAGAATCAATGCCACATAATTGTTCCTTTTCTTCTTGTCTAAAACATGTATCATGTCTAGTCTATTATCATATCAAACTCTCTGGAAGGGATTATTTTATATGGTGGAGAGAGCACTGTTCTCAGAGTTAGACAATTTGAATTTAAATCTTGGATGTGACTCTTGGAATATCATCCAATTATCTACTGAGAACTGGCAGGAACCTTAGAAGGCAGCTAGTCCAATCCCCTTCAGCTTACATATGAGGAAACTGAGGCCATGGGAGGTTAGATGCTTAAAGTCACACAGGTAGTAAGGGGCAGAATCTCTAAAACTCCAGCTTCTTTCACTTCAGTGCCAATGACCTTTTTAGTGAGATGTCACTTAAACTTTTACACCTCCGTTTTGAAATCTGTAAAATGGGCAAAACAACACTTCTGTTGCCTTCCTCACAGAGTTGAGGTGAAGGAAGCGTTCCGAGATATTTGCAAAGTGTTTAGCATAATTCCTAGCACATACAAGGCACTTAATAGCTACTTTATTTGGGGATAAATGTGAGTAACTATTACCAACTCCCTGCTATACAGACTAGCTATGCTTACTGAGTAGAATGTTCTTATAATTAAGGAAAATATATTTGCAAATAGCTCTACTCAGTTCAGACAACTTCATAAATAGCCAAGACTCTCTAAAGGAAGGGGGGAAATAACTTCTTCACTCTGTCAAATTGTAATAAATGAGGATTCAGGGTTTTTCTCTACTCTCCTCCTGCTTCAAACCAAGAAAGGAACTTGGGTTCTTTTTGAATTAGAAGAAAGAGATGACCAGTCTTCTGTCTTGGTTTATTGTTGCTGGTGCTCTGACATCTTCTACCTGTAGCTTTGGACCTAGAAGGGATCTCAGAGTTCACATGACCAAACTCCTCCATTTTACAGCTGAGGAAACTGAGTCCCATAGAGGTAAAGTTACTTTCACTCCCAAAGTCAAACAGGTAACAAGTGGGAGATCCAGGATGTGACCCCAAGCCCTCTGAACTCAAATCCACCATCCCTGTTCCACCAGGCAACACTACATTGAAGGCATAAACCTAGAGAAGAAATATGAGCAGGCTAAAGTTGTGTTCTGGCTACTACAGACAGGGGTGAGAAAAAACTATATCCACTGCTGCCAAAATATCCTTTTTCCTCCTTTTCAGGCACAAATAGAAAAAAAATATATATATAAATGAACTGTCACTATACTTCCAGCAGGCCCACGAACTGCTCTGTACAAAAAAAGGTGAGAATAAACATAAAAATTACATTAGAAAAACCTTTTGTGAAGGATTTTGTGAAGCTTTGGGGAAAGAATGCCTAATTACACATAAGAAAGCCATTACTTACACTTGGTGGGATTCCACCAAGGACTGCTTAAGGTAAAATTTACTCATTAAATATCTAAATTCTAACAGTCACAAATTCAGGGAATTTTAAAGCTTAGAAGGACTTTCTTTGTGAATAATTTGACAAGTCAAATAGATAGAAGCTATCAATTACATAAGATGACAACAAACAAATCTAATTTTTATAGCCCTTTATGCAGCTGGTTCATTGAACATAACATTAACTCATAGATAACAATCAAGGGAGAACCTGTTTCCATATTTGTTTTACTTTCTATATACAGATGTACCACGACTTTCATAAAATGTGATAACAATCTATCAGTTCCCCAAGCTCAGGAACTAATTTACCACAGGTTTCTGTCACTGATTTTAAATGATAAGCAAGCTGAAATATGAAACTCATTTGTTTCTGTATAAGTGAAATGAAGATATGATTGAAATGTCATACTTTGTTTATGAAATGAAGATTCACAAAATCAATCTTAGTGTCTGGAGGTTTGCTTTTGTTGTTATTTTAACACTTGATTCTGAATTTCTCTATTTGAAAACAGAAAGGAGGAAATTATTTGGTTTAAAGTAACAAAAGTATTTCATTGTTCCAAAATGTTCATTTTAACTATTTATATAAAATCCTCCCATGTGCAAAACACTGGGAGACACCAAGCACGAAGAAAAATTTATTAAAAATTCTGAAAGCTGAATTATTCACATAAGAAAACAGCCTAGTCAGTAATATTCATATGCCATAGTAACAACAATATTTACTGTTTTTCAAGCTTCTCAAAGTAGTACTATGTAAGCAGAAATATAGTTTGATTTAAATGTATTTCTGTGAATTGTTTGAAAATTTCCTGAAAAATTAGAATAAAAGACAATCCTTGGTTTTTCTTATAACCACAACTACAAATTTGCCTAGGACACATCTGTGATCTTCTAGCATCACTCCAAAATTCTTTTATCATTTGTAAATAACCACATTTTTATAGCAATTCAGATCCACATGGATTTAAGAAAAAAATATGGCTTTACATTCAACCAAATGAAACATTATTATTATGTGTGTAACCATTACCACCCTGGATTTAAGCCATATTTCTAAATACTTTTACGTAGACAGGACTATTTCATTTTATCCTCTAGCATTCCTTTGAAATTGGGAGTGAAAGCTATCCTTGTTATTATGGTTATTCCCATTTGATAAATAAGGAAAAATGAGGCTCAGAGAGTGTAGGTGAGTTGTCTAATGTCATTCAGATAGTAAGAGGCTATTTCTGAAATCAGTCTTGCTGTTAAGAGCTAAACCTCCAGTTCCATGTGTCTTTATCCAGCAATCAGGAAATAGCAAGTATTTTCCAGATGTCAGTTTCTATGCCAGGTACCAAATCAAGGTGTGCAATAAAGAGATGAATAAATCAAGAATGAGTCAGCTTCCCTTAAGGAGCTTCCAGTCTAGAAGAATGAGACATACATGAAACAATAAAAAAACTATGCCCCAGGCTAAAGCAGGGACATGTAATCTCACTAGAGAAATAAGAATGAACACAGAAATCACCTAAAATAAGAAGAACAAAAGGAGGAAAGGAGTGGAGATAAGAAAGTAAGTACCGTAGTGATCTGTTAGTAATGAGGACTAGAATAGAGAAAAAAGCAGCTAGAAATAAGGCTTACCAACTGGTTAAGACATTGTTGTAAAGTCCATTAAGGTCTACAGAGGACCTTAACCCAGATCCTTTCCAATAAAGCCACTTAACCTCTTATCTGTAGCTTTAGGGCCCAGTGAACACAGCTCTGGTATCAGGAAATTCTAAGTTCAAATCAGACCTCAGACACTTTCTATCTAGGTCTGGACAAATCATTTAATTTCAGTCTACCTCAGTTTCCTCCACTGTAAAATCAGAATTAAAAAAGCATCCACCTCTCAGGATCATTGTGAAGATTTGTAGAGTACTCAGCAAACATTAAAACTCTATGCTGATTATTATTATAGATAATATATATATATTATTATATACTGCTGATTATTTTTAGGGCCAACTCACCCAGACCAACCTGGCCCCTAAGTGAGTGAGTAAAAGAAAACAAGTCGATAGTCCAGGAGCTCAGGAACAAGTCATCTCCACTGTCATGCTCTAGTTCTAGAGTGGACTATTGGCTCTTCCACGGGGATAGTCTGCATCATGGATCCCAGATCTCAGATCTAGGTCCTTATCTTCTTTTTTCTGAGCCCCTATCATTCTCTTCTTTCCTATCCCACCTTCCATTTCCTC
This sequence comes from Monodelphis domestica, assembly GCF_027887165.1. NCBI lineage: Eukaryota > Metazoa > Chordata > Mammalia > Didelphimorphia > Didelphidae > Monodelphis > Monodelphis domestica. Next base: position 314,207,976 of record NC_077230.1, read on the forward strand.
TAAGATTAGACATGCTGTCACCAGTCATCTCCCCCTCTCCCCCCAGAAATTGGGGTCTTACCATAAATCACAAATTCTTGGCTAGGTCTCCACTCCCAGATGTTAGATCTTCCTAATTCCAAACATCTGTTACTGGACCTCTGCCTATTGCCTACTCTGAGAAAGATCTATGATCTTCTAGCATCATTCTCCTGCATCAAACTACTGGCCTCCTTTCTGTTATCCAATATATTCCTTGCTGACTCCCTTTTCTGCCTAGACTCCCTTCTAGCAGGCATTGATGGAACCTTCCTTGATTATCTGCCTCATCACAGAAGCTCTGGTCAGGCTAAATAAAGTTCTTTCTTTTTTTAAATTGAAAAATTTTATTTAATTAATTTAGAATACTTTTCCATGGTTACATGATTCATGTTCTTTCCCTCCCTCCCCCCATAGCCGACACACAATTCCACTGGGCTTTACATGTATCACTGATCAAGATCTATTTCCATATTACTGATATTTGCACTAGGATGATCATTTAGAGTCACATCCCCAATCATATCCCCATTAAACCATGTGATCAAGCAGTTGTTTTTCTTCTGTGTTTCTACCCCCACAGTTCTTTCTCTGGATGTGGATAGCGTTCTTTCTCATAAGTCCCTCAGAATTATCCTGGATCACTGCATTGCTGCTAGCAGATAAGTCCATTACATTCGATTGTGCCACAGTGTATCAGTCTCTGTACAATGTTCTCCTGGTTCTTCTCCTTTCACTCTGCATCAATTCCTGGAGGTCCTTCCAGTTCCCATGGAATTCCTCCAGTTCATTATTTTAAAGTTCCTTCTTTTAACTCTTACCTTCTATCTTAGAATCAATACTGTGCATTGGTTCCAAAGCGAAAAGGACTACAAGTGATTTGTCCAGGATCACCCAGCTACGAAGTGTCTGAGGTCATATTTGAAGCCAGAACCCCCCCCCTTCTAAGCCTAGCTCTCAATCCACTGAGCCACCCAGCTGCCCCCCACCCATAAAGTTCTGATATCAGTAGACAAAAGACTTGGAATGGCCAGCACAAGAGGAAGATAATGATGTTTCATAAGCAAGGGAATGGTCAGAGGTGGTTAATTAGGAAAATTAATCTAACTACAATGTGTTGGATGGGTGTTGTTTTGACAAAGTGGAAAACTAAAGAATAAAACATAAACAGTTGATTCAAGTCTCACAGGTGGTAGAGTCAAGAAATCAAATTTGAGCATAGGAAGCTACATTTAAGCCACTGACATAGAACCCTTACTAAAAGCCACTGGACCTGTGATTTTATCAAGACAGGGAACCCCTGGAAGATGGAAAATCCCTTCTCTGAAACTTATAACCTCAGAGGATTGTCTAGCACAATGATAAGACGAATTATTTGCAGGGATTAGATATCAGTGTCAGGACTTGAACTCAGGTTTTCCCAGCTGTGAGAACAAATCTTTGCCCATTACACCAAGCTGCTTTTCTATAAAACGATTTGCTAGTATGAGAGTCTCCCAATCAGAATTAGAGAAAATTCTAAATTAAAATTTGCCCGAATGCCCAACTAACCTTCACAAGGCAACAAAAATGAACCATCTTTAGACACTGTTGACTTGGACCAGTGATGGCAAATGATGGCATGCAGAGCATTCTCTATAGGCACATGGCTGCTGCCCCTTCCCCCTCCCCCAGTTCATTACCAGAAAGGCAGAGGGACTCAGGTGCTCTCCACCCCACCTAATGACACTTTTTTTCCACATCCTCTGCCCCTCTGCCCAGCAGTCCAATGGGAGCACACCGGGGATGAGGTGGGCAGCTCACAGGCAGCAGAGCTGGAGAGGAGCAGAGCACTTGGGCCACTCCCCTCCCCCTCTCTACACTCACTGAGGACATTCACCCATCTCTCTTCCCAGCATCCCAGTGGGAGCACTTCCTCCCTCCTCTGTGTGGCTTAAGGGGGGAGGAGCAGAGCATGCTGTCTGGGGGAAGGGGATTAGCACTCTTTCTCTAAAAGGTTCACTGACTTAGACTATAAACACTATACTGTTTAGATTATAAATATATAAATATAAATAAACAAATGTAAACTTAATATAAATAAATAGATATAAATTCAGGCTATTAATAAGCAAACAATGTAGTGGAATTCAAAAGGTAATGGAATTGGAAAAAGCAAACAAAGTCCAAATTTGTTCTCCCTCTTGCTATCTTGTGTGGCATTGGGCAAATTACTTCCTCTCTCTGGAACTCATTTTCCTCACCTATAAAATTAGGAGATTAAACCAGATGACTTTTATAGTCCCTTCCATCTCTAAATCTATTAGTGATTTGTTTATCTATTTTTATTATATCTTATCATTTTATTATATCATTTTGCTAACCCAACGTATAACCATCTATCAATTCCAAAAAGAGAACTAAATATTAGCTTTGTTTCAGATACCATTCCCTTGGAATTATCTTTTACATTAACAAAGAATTATTATAAGGTGTCATAACAAAAGAATATTTGCACTGGGACAACTCAACCTTCACACAATAAAGAAAAGGTCAAATTGTTCCATTAAAACAAAAATGACAGCATGTTTGTTCTTCCCCAGATGCTTTGGCATTGTCCCCAGGTGGCTGCATCATGCTACATATGTGTATTCATGCTCTCCTGACATGTGTATTTCTGATCAACAGACTAAATCCCATTACAACATACATTGGGTGGGGGGGAAGGGACAAAAGGACTTAAATGTTTTGTATTGTAAATTTAAATGTATTGTAATCATTAATTATATTATTATTAATAATGAAGAAATATTGGCCTGAAGTATTTGCATTTCACCTTATGAAGCTGAAAAAAGCCAGAATTAAAGTGTGGGCTATTATTCCCAACACAAAGATGAGAATCTAATATATCCTCTTTTTAAAATTTTTGAACAAGGATATTTCTGGTCCCATTATTAACCAATGAATTCATCATAGTTCAGTCACTACCTCACTTTTAGATGCAATATTGCTTTGAACTGATAGGTAGCAGAATGGGTAGCATGCTAGACTTGGGAGTGAGGAAGACCTGAATTCAAATCCTGCCTCGAATATTTGTTAGCCAGGAAAACCTAAGCAAGTCATTTAATCTCTCTCAGTCTCAGGTGTCTCATCTGTAAAATGGGGATAATAATAGCACTTATTTCAAAAAGGTCTTGTGGGGATAAAATGAGGTAACATGTAAAACACTTTGTAAATCTTAAATCACTATATGAATTCTATCTATCATTATTATTCAGTCAATATCCTGTTGATCAAGCAAGCTGTCAATAAATATTTATTAAACTTCTACTATGCGCCAAGTACTGTGCTAAACTCTGGGGATACTAAAACATTAAAACGATTAATCTTCATGATGTTACAAAAATGAATCATTTTTAGACTATTTAGGTGGACTTAGAATATAAATAGCTTCATAAGGAAACATAGAGGATACTAAAATGTATAAAAGACAGCCCCTGCCTTCAAGAAGTTAACAATCTAAAGAGAGAAATAACATGCAAACAAATATATATAAAGCAAATAATATATAGGATAAATAAAAGATAATTAACAGAGGAAAGGAACTGGAATTAACAAGGATAAGGGAAGGCTTCCCATAGAAGGTGGGATTTTACTTGAGATTTAAAGGAAGCCAAAGAGTTCAGTAGTTGGAGCAGAGGAGGGAGAATATTCCAGGCAGAGAGGATGACCAAAGAAAATGGAAAGAGCCAAAATATGAAGTGTTATTTCATGTAATAGCCCAGAAGGCCAGTCTCACTGGATCCAAGGAGTCCCTACCATGTTCTGTTCAGTGGAGGAGATAACATGCAAACAACTACATACAAACAAGAAAAAAGCAGGATAAATTGGAGATAACTGATAGAGGGAAAGTACTAGCATTAAGGGGGATCAAGAAAGATTGACTCTACAAGGTGGAATTTCTGAGGGGTCTTGAAGGGAAACAAGATAGGCAATAGATAGAGATGAGGAGAGAGACAATTCCAGGCATGGAAGACAATCAATGAAAATGCCCGGTGTCTGGAGATGGAGTGTCATACATAAGGAGCACAGATGTCTGAATGGTAAACATATGCAAAATGAGAACATCTGCCATTTCCCCAACTGAAGTGAGCTGAGGTCTAGTAAGGTAATGAGTAAAGCACTTCATACTCCTCAGAGACTAGCAACATCTAGTCTATAAAATTACTGTACCATAGGGTATTCCTCTGCCACTCAGCCAAATTACAAATAACTTGTACCATACAACAGCCAGACAGAGGTGGAAAGAACTAGGGGGATCAAGTATCCACAATCCAACAATGACAGTTTTGTTCAGTCTGCAATTTTTTTAATGTATCTTGAGATAATATAGAGTAACCTTTTAGATCCACCAATAGGGCAAGTGCTCTGAGTTGGGCTTTTTTTCCCCCAAGAATCAGCTCTGAATTTCCACTCATCATTTGCATTTTCTTAAGGCTCCCCAAGCACAAACTTGTGGGATGACTGACCAGCACTGTATCATGGAACAAAGCATTTTTTTAAAAGACCTACAAAGAGAAGTAGTATCATGCAATAAAAAGAATTATTATTAAATCTAAAATCACTGGGATTAAATCAAGCAACCAACAATTTGGGCAAGTCCTGGAGATAACAAATACAAAGGCGGAAATAATCTCTATTCTCAAATGCTGGTAGCAGGCAACACAAGTAAAGACATTAAAAATCAAAAGAATCTCTCTTCTTGCTTTTGCTTAGAAAAAGTGAATTGAAGTGATCATGGGAAATCAGGGCCATACCAAAATCAGTCTGAAGAATTCAAAGGGGAAATTCTCACAAATGTGACATTTAAATTCACTGTGAGGATACTCTTAGACTCAATAAACAATTCTCTATGATAGTTATATTTTTGAAAGATAACAAAAGTAATAATATTTATTATAGAGCATATCATATTTGATATATTGATATAACTTATAAATGTGTAATATATGATATAAATTATAAATATATAATCTGCTATTCTTATTATATATTATATTATTATATTATATACATCATAAAATTATTGTATTATATATCTGATATATTATAAAATTATTAAAAATTAATATTTTAAGGTTTGCAAAAACATCTTAAATATATTACATCATTTAAACCTCACAAGAACTTAGAAAAGGAGAAATAGTATGGCTTATTATCCCTGTTTTACAGATGAGGAACTGGGCACATATAAATTGAATGTCTTGCTTATAATCACATATTTAATAAATGTCTGACATTGGATTCCAACTGAAGTATTTCTGATTCTAAGTGCTGCACTCTGCCTATGAGGTCACCGACTAAATTTTTTATTCTAACATTTCCTTGACTTGATTCTTTTTTTCTTTTGGGTAGGTTTATTTTTGCTTCTCTGAAAATAAAAACCAATGGAATGAAAAGGAGAATGACTGCATAAAAATGGATAGAAACTGTGATTTCACAAGTAAAGGGAACTACAAAATGAGTGAAGAAATTCCCTCTTCCAAAGCAAGAGGTTATCATTAGCACACCAACAGGGTAAATGATGCCAAGAATCTGGCATCCAATATGTGTCAGAGGCAAGATTTGAACTCCTGACTTTTTAGCTTTAAAGCCAGTTCTCTAGGCTCTATTCCAAGAGGCCACTCTAATATGGCTGAAGAGAATAAAGGGGTGGGGGCTGATTCTAAGTTCAAGAGGAGTAAGTAATACCGTCTTGTCCCTGCAGGCTGAAGGAATCATAAGGCAAATGTGTTATCATTCACATGCCAGTGACAAATAGTCAAGTCCTTCCATGTGATGGAATGCAACTACTGTAGAAATCACTGTGGGGAAAACCTCTTCTGAAGGTCGCCGTAGCAGCTGGGGGATTCAGAATCATGTAGATGATGGAGCCTTGAAAGAAACTATAGCTTCCAGGAGGCAGAGATAAAAAGGGAGAGCATTCCAAGCAAAGGAGACAGACAGGGCAAAGGCGTGGAAACAGGAAATGGACTGTTGTGTCTAAAGAACAGAAAGAGTCAGGTTAGCTGGATCCTAGAGAATATGGGGGACCAGGCTGTGAAAACCAAACAGAGAAGGAATAAGGAATTGATTCTAGAAGTAATAAGGACTCACTGGCATTTGAGTAAGGTAGCAGCATGGTCAGACATACATTTTAAGAAATTGACTTTAGTCATTAATATATTCCACACAAATGCATTTAAAGATTTTTCTCATAATAATTTTAGATGGCAAAGCAGGGATGTGTGTTGGTAATAGATAGCATTTATAGATCACTTTACAAAATGCTATCCTCACAACAACCCTGAGAGGTAAACACTGCTATTATTTTTATTTGACAAATGAGGGAACTGAGGTAGACAGAGGCTAAATGATTTACCCAGAGTCCCACAGCTGGTCAGTGTATGAAGCTAGATTTGAACCAAAGTCTTACTAATTCTAAGTCCCACACAAGAGTATTATGACCAAAAGATCACCTATTACATGTAATAGAGGAAAAATATTTTTTAATTTTTATTTTATTCCTAATTATACATAATAATTTTCAACATACATTTTCCAAAATTATAAGATTATAAGCTGTCTCCCTCCTTTCCTTCCCTTCCACCTCTCTAAGATGATAAGTAATTTAATCTGGGTTACACATGTATTGTCACACAAAACATACTTCCATATTGGTCACTATTATAAGAGAATTCTCATAAAACTCCAACCCCCTCAAAAAAAAAACATAAATAAATTAATGTGGAAGACAGTACGCTTTTATCTGCATCTAACTCCAACAGTTCTTTTTCTGAAAGTAGATGGCATTGTCATAAATCCTTCAGAATTGTCCCAGATCATTGTATTGCTGAGAGTACCCAAGTCATTCACAGTTGATCATCATACCATATTGCTGTTACTGTGGACAATGGTCTCCCAGTTCTGCTTGTAAATTTTTTTAAACAGATCATCTATTTCCAGCAATAATATGATCCAAAATTGTATTCATGCCTTTGATATCTTCCTCTCTTTCGAGTAGTTTGTGAATCAATTCCTTAATGCTCTCACAATTGTGTTGTCTCTAGCAGGTATCTTCGCTGTGTATAGTTGGTCTAATTCAACCATTTTTCATCTTTGTTCTAGTCAGTGTCACTGTGTAAAAGCACACCCTGAACTTAGATGTTTAAAGGACAAGTGTGGTTTCTCTACCTTCTTGGAAAATGAAAAAGAAATTATTATAAAAATTATTTGCTGACCTTTTCCATTTTTCTTCTGTTTGGTGCCTGTCCACTTTCATCCTTAAATGTTCTCCAGATTACTTTGGTTAGTTGAATCATAGCTCTCCATAATAAACAATAAAAGAGCCTTTTCTATAATAACTCACATAACAGTAATATGGGAGAAGGATTCTACCATATATAATGTTTGTATATTAAATTAAATTCTAGTATCTATACTTTCAAATAATGTGATTGGTTGCAAAGGTCCACAAATAATAATAACTAACTTTTAATGCTAAGGTTTAGAAAACACACTTTGGAAATGCTGGTCTATATGAAGAATAGTGCAGGGTAGCAATGGTCATTTTCAAACATCATCAAAATACATTATCATGTGCTAACATATATGAAAAATCTGATGCTCTGAGGGGTTAATTAAAGTCTACCAAACACTATTTCCATCTTTAAGGAATTTACCTCTCAAAGAGACGTCAAACGTACAGAAGGGAAGGAAACAAGCATTTTTCAAGTACTTACTACTTTGTGTTAGGCTCTGTCTTTATAAATATTATCTCATTTGATGCTCACTCTGGGAGGTTGCTATTATTAGCCCCATCTTACATCGCAGGAAACTAAGGAAGAGTGAACTTGCCCAGGATCACATAAATAAAAATGTCAGAGACTAAATATGAACTCACCTTCCTGACTCCTGAGTAAAGTACACTTCCTTGGGTTTTATATAAGCCTAAATTTGTTGACCTTAAACCCCACTGTGCTTCCCCTACAATGATCATCACTCCAATCCTCTCTTTGTGAGCTTGGGCTTGAGCCACTTTTTCTATCCCCAGTCCTAGGTAATATGGACTTATCCACAATCTCACCCATGATTCCCATAGTTACCAAAGCCATGCATTTGTCATAGAGCCACCTAGCTTTATGGGTGTAATCTGTGACTGTGAAGCTATAAAATCTGAGAGTAAATGACTGAGGGAAAATGTGTTGTCTCCTTCCCTGGAAATCTTTAAGACCAGGAGAGATTCGCATCACTCTGAAGTGGTTTAAGTTAAGTATAATCCTTCCTAGAGGCAAGAGCCCAGGCTCAGAGTCTCTTCTTGCCTTAATTATTCTGTTATTCCAAGATAGAAGTGACTGATGTGGGTTGACATCACTCTGACCTACAGAATTCAAGGATGGAAGTGTCAGCATCTCATTCAGCCTTCTTTCTTGCAATGTGGCTCATTCTTTCCAAATATTAACTAGATCAAAACCTTATTTCTATGTTCTCCATTTACAGCTCCTCAAGACTGGTACAGAGATTCTTTTTATCATAAGACTGACATTTCAAACCATATGCAAAGAGGTGGATGGACAATCAGAATGTAGGACAAAAGTCTAGAACAAAAAGTCAAGTTAAGAGAAATTAATGTGCATTTATTAAGTGCTTGCCATGTGCAAGGCACTGGCTAGGCACTGGAAACATACAAAGAAAGGCAAAAATGGTCCCTGCCCTCAAGGAGCTCACTCTCTGATGTTAAAAGACGCAATGCAAACAACTCGTACATACATATTGGTCTGATTCCCCAGGAAATAGTAACTGGTACAACAGCTGTAGAGGTAGGCTTAGACCTGGCTTAATCAGTGTGCTACAGTAGTGGGGTTAGGATGCCAGTTCTAAAATATATGAGGAACTTTTCATCCATTTCAATCTACTCTGTAACATACTACAGTGACAAAATCACTTCCATTGTCCCTCCTTTGATCCTTTCCCCATCATGTCATTTGGATAGTTTCTCAAGAAAATACCTTTTTAAAATACAATTCTTCTTCCCTTCCCCTCAAGATACACATTTTACCTACTTTCTTTGTTATGAATATAAAATATACCTTTTTAGAAATAAATAAAATATATGAGGGATTGAATTGCTTGTCCACTCTAGGAGGGGACAGGGAAGAAGGACGGGAGACAACAAGAAACATATAACTTTGTAAAACTTATGTGTAGATTTGTTATTAAAATAAAATAAAGATAATATGTAAAAAAAATAAAACTGAATAAAATATGTGAGGTATCCAAATGAAAATAGCTCTTGTGTGCTCATGACATAATTGAACGCATAAGAAATGGCTTTCTTCTCACCAGATCCTAGTCCTTTCTTTAACTAAGCTCTGAAATCAGGTAAGCAGCAGTCAACTCTTCTGAATACAAATTGTCTCATAAATAGTTATACTATTGCTCACTTGGCCTGCAGGTTACCTATCCACTGTCTGCCTATACTAGAACCAAGGCAGCTTTATGTAGTGGTGGAGCACTGTATATGATCTGAGAGATACTGGAAAGCCTCTGCTTACTGTTGAGTTACTAACATGCTTATGCCTCTAATTCCCACCATTTGCTAATGATTCAATTTAACACACATTTATTAAGTGTCTTCCATCTCAGATCACAGATTTTCTAATTGGAAGGTCCCACAAAAGTCATCAAGTCCAAACTCACTCTTTTTACAGAGGAGAAAACTGAAACCCAGGAAATATTAGTGATTTAACCAAAATTACACAGGTGGAAGACTCCATCGTAGCCCTATACAAGAACAAAGGCTCACGAGCAGCCTGTGACAACTACAGAGGCATCTCACTACTCTCCACTGCTGGAAAGATCCTCGCCCGTGTTATACTCAACAGACTCCTGTCATCTGTTTCAGAGCAGAACCTGCCTGAATCACAATGTGATTTCCGACCAGATCGCAGCACCATCAATGTGGTCTTCACAGTGAGGCAAATGCAGGAAAAATGCCTTGAGCAGAACCTGAGTCTCTACATTGTCTTCATAGACCTGACAAAGGCATTCGACACAGTGAACAGGGACGCATTGTGGGTGATCCTCAGCAAGCTCGGTTGCCCAGCAAAATTCGTCAAACTGATCCAGATCTTTCATGTCGACATGACAGGGGAAGTCCTATCTGGTGGAGAGACTTCCGATCGCTTCAACATCTCCAATGGTGTGAAACAAGGCTGTGTCCTCGCTCCAGTACTATTCAACCTATTTTTCACCCAAGTATTACGACATGCTGTGATGGATCTAGACCTGGGCTTCTACATCAAATACCAACTGGATGGCTCACTATTTGACCTTCGCCGCCTGACTGCAAAAACAAAGACAACAGAGAGACTCATCCTGGAAGCTCTCTTCGCAGATGACTGCTCTCATGGCCCACCAAGAAAATCATCTCCAAACCATTGTGGACAGGTTCTCCACCACAACAAAACTGTTTGGCCTGACTATCAGCCTCAGCAAAACAGAGGTGCTGTTCCAACCTGCACCAGGGAGGCCAACAAACCAGCCGTGCATTACAATCGACGGCACACAGCTTTCTAATGTCGACACCTTCAAGTACCTGGGCAGCACCATCGCCAACGACGGGTCCTTAAACCACGAGATTAATGCCAGGATCCAAAAGGCCAGCCAGGCACTTGGGCGGCTGCTTTCCAAAGTCCTCCAACACAGAGGTGTAAGCACTGCGACGAAGCTCAAAGTGTACAACGCAGTGGTCCTCAGCTCACTCCTGTACGGTTGTGAGACATGGACACTGTACTGGAAGCACATGAAACAGCTGGCGCAATTCCACCAACGCTCCCTCCGGTCAATCATGAGGATCCAATGGCAGGACTGAATCACCAATTAGGAAGTCCTCGACAGAGCCAACTCCACCAGCATCGAAGTCCTGGTCCTCCAAACCCAGCTACGATGGTCTGGACACGTCATCCGCATGGACCCACAGAGAATACCAAGACAGGTATTCTATGGTGAACTGTCAGCTGGACTCAGGAAACAAGGCCGACCAAAGAAAAGATTCAAGCATCAGCTAAAGTCCAACTTGAAGTGGGCTGGCATGACACCAAAGCAACTAGAACTCGCTGCCTCTGACAGAAGCAGCTGGAGAACCCACATTAACCATGCCGCCACCACCTTTGAAGATGAGCAACGTCGACATCTTGCCGCTGCGCGTGAATGCCGACAGCAGGCCACAACCGCACCTCCTGTAGTAACTGGCATCCCAGGCCCCATGTGCCACAAACTGTGCGCCTCAGCCTTTGGACTCCAAAGCCACATGAGGGTACACCGTAGATGAAACTGCACAGACAATAGTCATTCTCGATCACCGAGAGACTACCACTACACAGGTGGAAGAACCAAAGTCAAAGCCTTGTTATTATTATTATTATTATTATTGGTCTGGATCACTGATTTCATTGGTATGATGAATTCTCTATGTAGGGGATCCCAATACCCATGGAAAATTATAACTCCTTTGTAATTTAGTTTCAGAGAGGTGTTTAGGTTATAGAAAAGTTAATGCTTGGAGGAATTAAATTACCTGCTCATTTAATAATAGTGCTTATTTAATTCATATAATGCTTTATTATAAAACACTCTAATGTTTCACAAACTATTTTGCCTTTTACACATGTACCATGACATGTACATGACTCCACAACAACATTGTGAAATAAGCTGAAAGGGTTTAAGTGACTTGACCAAGATCACACAGCTAGTAAGTGGCTAAGGTGAGATTTAAATAAAGATTTACCTGAAATCTAACATTCTATCCACTGTTAAACCTAGTTGCCTCAACAGAATTACTAGATATCAGAGGTAGGATTTGAAACCAGAACTTCCTAAGTCCAAGGTCAGCCTTCTAGTCATTATACTACACTACCTTTCAATTAACATCCTGATATTGATTAATTAATCATATTAGTTACTTTTCAGATAATAAAGAACAGAATCTTAATGAAGTAATACTCTGGACCTCTTTATTTTGATTATGGGGCAAAAAGGAGACTTAAAGGATAGGGAGAGTTATGTGTGGAGGATAAGCCAACATGAGCACCTACTGTTCATCCCAAAGGTATCTGGCACTTGGAGCAAGGGGGTACTAAAAGATAAAAAGATTGCATAATGTTGCCTTGGACCACCCTTGATTAACTTTTAGTTAGATGTTCTCTCATTAGATTCTGGGTAACCTCAGAATTACATAATGTATCCACTGACCCAGAAACCATGTTCTGCTTACAAACAATCTCCAAATAATGTCACTCATGTATAAAGGCCCAAGTCCAAATCCAGCCTCAGATACTTACTAGCTGTATGACACTGGGCAAGTTGCTTAACTCATTTGCCTCCATTTCCTAATCTGTAAAATGGGGATATCACCAACCTCCTAGGATTGTTATGAGGATCAAATGATATCATAATTGTAAAGTGATTTAGCACATTGCCTGGTGCAAAATAAGCACTATATAAACATTAACTATAATACTTAGCTTCCATAGTGATTTTTTTTATGTTTTCTATGGCAGGAAAAAAGTACTTTAGGCTCAAGTGCCAGTGACCACAGGAAAAGTTTCCGCTTTAACAGGTGGCAAATTTCAGTGTGTTTACTCTGTCTCCAATAATTCTATTTTAACCGTTAGCCTTCCAAAACCAGACAATTTTGATTTTAGGCTGAAGCTTTGTCCTTTATCTTATTCTCACTTTTGTAGAGGTTTCATTCCCTGACATTACACCATCTGGGCCAAGTCCAGATGAATACACAGCAGGCAGAGCTGTTAAGCAGAAATGGTTCTGTCTAGTGAAATTCACTTGCTTCCTGCTGTCTAAGTAAATCTTGGGTTTACCTAACTCTAGGTAAACACGACCCTTCTGGGCAAACCAGTTTAATAAGAAAATCTGCTTTCAGCATCTCATTCCTTGAATAGACTGCATCCCCAAAGCTTTACATCCACAGGTTTTAATAATGTTAGTTTAACACAGGGCATAGTCTTCATAAACCTCTCATTCAGGTCCTTCTCTCTTTCCCCTCCCTCAATTCCCCCATCTGTTTTCCATATTCATGAAATGAAATCATTCACATTAGTCTTTCTGAACAGAAAGACTCAATAATTAACAAACAATAGGCTGAAGACTTTTTAAACAGTCTTTTTGCTTGGTCTCTCATTTTAGGAGACTATTGTGATGATCACTCTACAGAGAGAACTGTTTTATCATTTTTATTATATTTCAGAAGGTTTAAAAAAAATCCAGAAAGGTTGAACTTACTGTTAGCAGCGACAACCCTGGGTCTACCTAATTGTGCCCTCAAGAGGATAGAATCAGAATAACGCTCACATATTCTTAGGATTGGATTCAGAAATCATTAAGAGCCATAATACAGATTGCATCTTCAGTGGTAGATGTATTGCAGGAAAATCAACTCTTTAGGGCAAATTACACCCTCAGCTCAATGTCAGTCACCCTTACAAGAGTCAGTGTCAGACAAAAGGAAATCACAAAGAGGAAAATGTAGTTTGTTTTTTTTAAGTTTGCAGTGGATTTCTATCTTGTATTTTCTGCAAATGGTAATGTTTGGCTGACCATTTCTGGACCTATGTAAATTAAAAAAGGATTAAGTATGTGAGCACTTCATGGGCTTGATTCACATACTACTGTCTCTCATAGCTGTATACATTTAAAGATAATCAATGAAAACTGATTTCTCCTTGCAAGCAATTTCCTGTACTGCCAGGAAAAGTAACAGTCCCTTCACTAATGAAGAAGAAACAGAAAGCAATACTTAATAGTAAAAGAGAAAGTGAAAACTACCCATTTATGATTCTCTACCCAGGTAAACTGCCAAAATCAATCCACCTTTATGAGTGGAGAAAAAGAATGTGTTCCCAATTATTTCAGGTATCCAAAAATGTGACAACAATAAACAAGCTTTAATAATCAATACTTCTATCTCTATCCTGTGAAACAACTTTGCTAGCTACATTCCAGTTAAAAAGGAACCCACTCTTTGTTCAAATGCTAAATTGAATCTTGAAAAGAAGAAACAACAGTTTACCACTTGCCCACATTCCCCTCATCATTCAGAACAGATGAAAATCAGAAACTAGCACATACAAAAAAGAGTGAAAAACATCAAATTTAAAACTTTCATCTGTTTCCTAATATATATGTTTTTCTATACTGTTACTTCCAGCCTATAAAAAGGAACTCCACCCTTTCTCAAAATGTTACTGAGCAGTTCCACATAAGATAACCTGATTGGCTATTCTGGGAATGGAAAGAGGACCCACAGGATAAACATTCTTGGCTTGCCTTTTCTGGGTCCACTGAGTAACTCACACCAGAACTAAGGAATTCTCTTTTACTTCTTAACAGTTACAAATATGCTTTGAAGGATTTTCCACTCTCCCTGGTTTTTTCTGCAATATCTATGAATGCCATATTTCCAGAGTAGACTCCAAATTGGACATAGTCGGTCAGCCTGAAGAATAGAGGTGAAAAAAAAAGTGGAAAAACATTTAACGCACAATTAAGACCATATGATCAGAGGCAGAAAACCAGCACTTTCTGAAGGAAGCTTTTCTGGTTTTTAACAAAAGAAATGTCTAATATGGGAGGATCAAACCTCATTTCTATGAATATTCTCTATGGCAAGGTCTTCTAAGATCAGGTAAAATTCCAAAGCTCTAATCAATCCTCTAATATTAATTCTTCCTCCCACTGGTCAGATATATGTCTGTGACGATGTCATTAAGGCTTTTTCAATAAACTGCAACAGCATAGTGAGTAGAGAGTTGATTTTGGAGTTAGGAAAACCTGAGCTCAATTCTCATTCTAACACATGATATTGACTGTGTGTCTCTAGGAAAGCAGCACTCTCAATCAACTTACTGCATATATATTGCAATAAAAAGTGCCAATCTACATCATAGAAGTACTTCACCAAGAAATCAATACAACTAATGAAATCACAAGTTTACCCCATTTTTAAATGCACCATTGAGAGCCAGGCCTAGAGACGGGAGGTCCTAGGTTCAAATCTGGCCTCAGACACTTCCCAGTTGTGTGACCCTGAATAAGCCACTTGACCCCCATTGCCTACCACTCTTCTGTCTTGGAGCCAATACACAGTAGTAACTCCAAAACGCAAGGTCAGGGTTTTAAAATAAAATAAAATAAATACGCCATTTATTTAGAGATATAATGTAAGACCAGGTTTTTTTTTTAATGATTAATTATATCACCAACAAAAAAGTGTCACAGGGTAATGCAGAGACCTCAAAAACCCATTTCATTTCCAGATGAAATCTTTATCACCAAATTTTCATCATGTATCCTCATTGTCAAATCATGGCAAGATGATGACTGAGAATGTAAATTTTATCTTCCCTGTTCTGTTTCCAATAAAAGCCAGGGCTGTCACCCCATACAGGTTGAATTTGACAGACCCATGATGCTTCATGCTTCAATGAATATGTGAAACATAAGTGCTGTTACAGAGTAATGTAGAACAATTCTAATGAATTCCTTTAATTCTGTCCCACCATTAGAGGAGCAACATTGTATAGCCCTTCTAACTATTCAGTGGTGTCTGAACAAGAATGACAGGGACCCTAGTGGAGAAGCAGCAACACAAATTACAACAGAGATTTTAGGAACCATCCTGAAAAGTATACAGAATAAAAGTGGTCACTTACCCCCGAGGAACTGAATTCCTCCTGCCACCCTGCCAACTGTTCTTGAGATGAGCTCAGACACGCAGCAACCCATGAGGGCAGTCAGTGCCACCAGGAGAAGAAGACCACAGCCCAGTCCGGTCACTACTGTACAGATCCTCCATTCTGCACTGGGGATACCTTGAAATGAGGCATAGCGCCCACATTCCTCCACCATCACCATCGTTTGCCGATTCTCATCATGCACTGGATATGAGCATCTCCGGAAAGTGCCAAAGGACACGGGCTTCCCCATTTGTGATCCCAAAAGCCAATAAGGCATGAAGAATCCTACACAGGAGGCAGCAGCACAGAGAAAGGAGAGCAGTGCCCAGATCACACCTGTGCATGTTAGGCTAGATGCCATGTTTTCATCCAAAAGCACTTGATGTGGCAATAAAGATCCACAGAAGACCAGAACTAAATGTTCCTGAGAATGAAGGAGAATATTGATATATCAAAAGAAGACTCACAGGAAGTCTTAATCCTTTAGCTTTGGAAAATCTCTTGAATGAGGGAATCTTGAGTCTTACTGGACATCAACTTCTTTTCTTCTGTAGTAAGGATAATAATCCCTGGTGAAATGACAATGGAAGAAATAAAGTTACATGTTCTGAGAAAAGTGATTGCTCCAGCTCAGCTCATCCCGTTTGAAATTCTGGACAAACTTTCAAAATTGATTTCCATTATATACCAAGTTGAATGTGCCTAGCTCAATGCTCTTTCATGGCTCTGTCCTCCCCCAGTATCGCTCAAATTCATTCTGATAGCTATTTACTTAAAGAAATGTTAACTATTTGCCAGGTTAGTAAATTCCCTTCATGTACTGGCAATAAAACTAATACAGAAGTTTCATGAGCACTAAACTTATCATAGTCTTAAAATAAAATGAATCACACTATATAGTTTGTTTACTTTCTTAGTTTATAGCTTCCAAACATTTTGCTTTCCAATATGGCTTTCCCAACCCTTTACTCTCCAAGTTCATTCTGAGAATAGGTATAGTCTTTATCTGACTGAATACTCTTAGAGATGTAGTAACTCACTGTCTGTGTGGAGCAGACGCCTAAAACTGGGCTCCCTCCCCTTCACACACCCACACAGACATGCAAAGTGGAGCATCTGGTCATTCCTTTAGCCTTAGCAATGACTTTTCCTCCGGTGAAAATGAAAGCATTTGTATGTGTGGCTTCTTTGCACATTTGCACCAGATCTAATAAACTCAAAGAAACCTTAGACTAGCCCAACCCGACTCACTGTGTCAACTTCAAACCAGACAAATAAAGCAAACTCCCCATTCCCTTTACCAAAGACCACAGAGGGAATCTGAACGTCCGTCTCCATCTCTCATCTTCTCCCTCTCCAGGTTCCTGATTCCCCAAAACTTTCCACAAAGGAGTGAGATATAGGAAAGAAATCCAGTCTGCCCCAGACGCACACGCTCCTTTACTTAAGTACCCAGTCAAGCTTTCGGCTGCCCTGGAGGATGCCTTTGGCTTGGGCTCTCTCTCTCTCCAGTACAGCCCTGGATGTCACTGGAGAAGGATTCTCTGGCTCTCTTCCTGACTCCTGTCAGAGTCAAGTCACTCTGGACTTAGCCCGCGTAGGCTGTTCTGGTCACAGCCAAGCTAAAGGAAGAAGGAACCAACCAGCAGAATCGAAGAAGACAGCCCTTCGTCTACCGCTGGAGATTAGGAACCATCCTCACACCCCCACGACCGGGGACACCCCAGCTTAAAGACGCCCAAAGCCTCCTTCTTCCCAAAGAGTTAGAGAGTCTTCGTCCTCCACAACCCCTCGCCCCGCCTTGCCCGGGGGGGGGGGGGGGGGGGAGGGAGGCAAGGAGAGGGGAAGGAAGGATGGGAAAGCAGCACCTCCCGGGGGCAGACACCGAAACTAGACCCTGCCCGGGAGGAGGGACAACTCGAAAGCAAAGCGGAATAGCTACCCGAACCCTGGAGTAGAAGAGCTCTCTTTTCTACCCCCTCAACCCCATATTGGTCCCGGTCCACCGGCCGGAGCTGGGCGCGCTGCACTTACATGGTTCGCAAAGCGACTGACTCCTTTCCTTCCCGGTCCCGGGCGCACATGCAACTTGCTGCCTTTCCCGAGCAGTAACATCCACGAAAAAGAAGCCCCAACCTTCTCTTTTGCCTCCCGGCCAAAGACTGGAAGGCTGACTTTAGAAGGCTAAAATCCTGTGGGAGGCAAGGGCGCGAGGGGTGGACAGGTTTTTTAGGGGGAAGGAGCGGAGATATTGTAAACTCTTCTTCAGCTTCTGCTGCCGCTGCGGTCGCTGCCACCGCCGCCGCCGCCGCCGCTGCTTCGTTGTGCTCCAGCGGAGGAGGGATGTGGACGCGCCGGGGCGGCCGGGATCACACGCAGATGAACAGATCTCCCTTTGGCAGGCTAGGCACGCACAGCCAGCCTCCTCCCCTCTCCTCCCTAGCCCTCCCTCGCTCTTCTCTCCTCCCCCTTGCACCCGGTGGGACCCCGCCACAGACAGAGCGCGGACTTGAAACAGGCGGATGAGGACATTCCTGTAGAGCTGGGACCACTGGGGCAGGGGGTGGGTGGGGGTGAGGCGGGAGGATAGTGGAATAGGAAGCAGGGAGTCGGCATTCAAACCCCCTCCCAAATGGGAGCCCCTCTCAGTTAGGAAATAACAATTCTAGTAGTATTCCCGTGCCGCATCCCCCCCCCCCCCCCCCGCCTCCACCTCGCCCTTGTAACCGTCTTTATTAAGTGGTAGGGGGTTGTGGAGAAGAGGGTAGTCAGAAGACGATGCACCACAGGAGAAAGACTGAAAACCGAGGAAGTTGGCTGCTTTCTTGTGGCCACCCTAGGGTGTTAAATGAAGACACACCCTCATCGCCTCTTCTTTACCTATATTTGCCCGGGATCCTTGCCCTCCCCGGAGACAGTCAAAGTTCCAGGCAAAGATTGGAATTTTGTCTTTCCCAGACGGATCGCCTGCTGACAAGACTCTTAGAACCCTGCTGCTTTGGAAGGGGTCTAAGAACTGGGTTGGAAGGGGGAGAGTAGGGGCTTTGTTTGCGGGTGGTCAGGGACAACAGCCGACGCCTCTGGCAGCAGCTATGTAAAAGGTCAAGGGAAGGATCTACTGGCACTTAGTTTTCCTCGGCAGTCCAGCCACTTGGGAACATTTCCACAAGCGTGGTTTACGTGTGATGGAATGAAATTGTAGCAAATCTATTCCTTTCATATCTGTATCCCTTGAAATATTTCGGACATTAGCTCTAACCCTTTTAGAAACTGAGTTAAATTTTAAAGTAGTGATTAAACTATGATTTGTGAATTCTCATCTGAAAATTAAAAATCATCTGTGAACAGTAGATTCTTCTCTGCCCGGAAATAAACTCTATGTGGCTACTTTAAAAGTTGCCAAAAGCCATGAAGGAGCAAGTAAAAATATAGATATATCTCAAATATATAATTGTATATGTTTTTAAGAAGTGGAATAATTTTAATTATATTTATTCTGAAATTGATGCCATTGAGTTTTTCACCAACAGAAGCTGGAGGTTTAAGTTCTTGTGGATGTTTTTTCCCCCTCAAAAGGCTTTGAAATGGTTATTTCAGCAGTTGCTATGAAAATAAACAACTATTTAAGCCCATGATAGCACAAGTAGGCTTTTCCTTGGTGTCCAATTTTTTCTCTTCTTAAGATTTTAATAATAAAATAATAAGACCAGAAATGTATACATAATATATTTGAAATATGAAGAAATGTGAATATACATTGTAACTCTATTGACAGTAAACTGTAGGGTCCTTGACCTAATCCAGCTACAGCACAACCCCATCTACTGCTGATCCTATCTCCTGGTCACTCTGGGAAAATGTGACTCAGTGCTGAAGAGCCTGAATCAGTGGAATAACAGGAAAACCTGGATAATCCCTGAGTCCTTCCTGCCACCTAAGGCTGCAGGATTTTATCAGACAGGACTGGTCACAACTTGATGAGGCCAATTCAGTAGACCTTAAAGATAAGTGCTTAAAGATATCTGATATCTGGCTTCTTTCTTCCTGTCAGACCAACCTACCAAGACTCTTTTCAGACTTTTCCTGAAAAAGTAGTTCCTTCTTCCCCTCAAGTGAAATAGCAAGCTGATTTGCTTACACTTGGAAGCCTTGCTATCCTAGATGAACTTAAGAATGTACATCTCAAAATTCTAGCTGCCTCTTCAGATTTGTGTTTCTTTGCTGAGCAAAAGTAACTAAGCAAAGTCCCTGAGATGGATGGGCATTTCTAGTCTTGGAGGCCACCTATTTATTTTTATTATTTTATCTTTATTTGTATTTTCCCATTCAACCCAATAATTTAATGGGCTCTTAATATATGAAGGAAAGAAACAAGGATTTATTAAGCATGCATTTGTGATAGGCACTGTGTGCAAAAACATTCTGCAAATATCATCTCATTTGATCTTCACCACAAGCCTGGGAGGTAGGTGCTATTATTATCCCCATTTTATAATTGAAGAAACTAAAGTAAAACAGAGGTTTTAAATGGTTTGCCCAGAGGCCCAGAGCTGGTAAGTATGTGAAGTTAAATTTGAACTCAGGTTCTCCTGATTCCAGCTAGGGCCAGTATTTTATTAATTGAGTCACCTAGCTGCAACACATAATGCTAAACACTGGAGATTCAAAGAAGAAAAACAACATTGACCCTATATTCAAGAAGCTCATGATAGGACATGTATGCAAGTAAGTATCATCCAAGATAGATTATAGTAGAGGCAGCTGGGCTCTTCAATGATTAGGGTGCTGGACCAGGAGTCAGGAAGCCCTAAATTCAAATTCAGCCTCAGCCATTTACTAGCTTGTATGACATTGACTTGCTTACTTAACCTCTGGTCTTCCTCAGTTCCCTTATCCTATAAATAAATATATATATATATATAAAACCTATAAGTGAGAATAATCATATTAAAAAACAAAATATAAAATCTATATTATATATAATCTATAAAATGTGAATATATATAATATAAAATCTATAAAATGGGAATAATCATAGTACCAAACTCCCAGGGTTATTGGGAAGATCAAATGAAATAATATGTGCAAAGTGTTTCATAAACCTTATGGTGCTATATAAATGCTACCTATTATGATAGCAAAAAGTTTATATTGAAACTAATTAAGAACATTTTAATGGAACTACTGTTAAACATACTGTGGAACTAGAAGGGATTGCAAGTCTAAAAGCCATTTAGTATTTCTCTTTATTTTGAGAGTTGGCAGTAGTATCACCATAACCAACATGCTGTTAGAGGAAGCCTTTTAGTTCTTAGTAAGGTTGGCTGGCCCTTGTTCACACAGCTTGTCATTGGAACCATATTTAAAAGCTTTCCAGATTGGTAGATTTAGCAGAGATTACACTTCTCTGACACAGCCTTACAGAGAGTCCTAGGGTAACCTGCACATGAGGTATCAGAATAAGACATGTGAAGACTTGACATTGATGGTGCCTGAAAGGGAAACGGCATACTGGAAATCACTAAGATTTTAGGCTATGTATAAATATTTTTTTTTGTTGTTGAAACACCAAATAAAAATCTTTGTCCAATGATGAAACAAACCATATCAATATTGATATTTCCACTTCAAATGCATGAGGGGTGGGAAGGATTGGGAAAGATTTTGTCCATCCCATTTGAGGCCTGTCTATGTATTCCCATAAATTCATCACAAAAGAGCCATCTACCATTGTGTGTGTGTGGGGGGGGGGAGGGGTGTCATCTCTATCTAGTTCTATTGACATTGTGAATATATCATTGATGTGTTCA
Source organism: Monodelphis domestica (assembly GCF_027887165.1). Classification (NCBI taxonomy): domain Eukaryota; kingdom Metazoa; phylum Chordata; class Mammalia; order Didelphimorphia; family Didelphidae; genus Monodelphis; species Monodelphis domestica. The sequence continues at coordinate 314,229,577 of NC_077230.1, forward strand.
GGCTATATATCAGTCTTGCTCTAGCCACAGGATCAGCCCATTTTCTCTTTCAATTATATTTTCCTTTGATAACATTCTTTACATTGATCCTTCACAATTTCTTTTGTGTAATTTGTATCTGTCTGCTCACATCCACCATATACCTCCTCTTCACCATCATCAACCTCAGTTCTCAGGATAATGTCATTTTATGACTCATATCCATATAACATCATAAGAAGAATATTGGTATAAAAAGATAGTCCATTATTTCAGAGAAAGCATGCAGTTTTGAAAAGATTTTTCAATTTCCCAAAGGCAATCTAGCTCACTTCCCTCCTATATAGTTCTAGGGCCAACTCACTGTCCATTTGTATTTGCATGAAATCTATAGATTGCCTTTCTAATTTTATATCATTATTCAGAGAAGAGGCATTCTTTATTCACTTGATTTTTCCCATATGGATAACTAGACCAATTATTTTCATTAATTATTTATCTGCAACATTTTAGGGCTTTATGGAATCAGAAAAATCTCATGTGTAACTATAGGTAATCACAGTTGAATAAATCTGTAATGGGAAAAAATCCACTCAATCTCATAGGATCACAAATATTCATGGAACTGATGGAACTGTTTGAGTTTTGGTTTGAGAGGTTTTTGAGAGCCAACCATGAAAAGATGGAACTGATATAGACCTTGGATCATCTAGTCTAATTTCCCAATTTTACAGATGAGAAACTGGACCTCTCAAAGATTAAGTGAATTCTTCAAATTCCCATAGTCACTTGGTAACAGAGTATAGAAATGGGAACAGGTTTTCTGCTTTTTAATCTGGTTCTCTAATTATATTAAGGTGCCAAATACTGTCATACTTTGAAAAGCTACATATTAATCTGAGTTTACTTCTAGAGTTCATGCATCTATACTTTCATGGGTAGTATGAAAAAGAACATTTGGAACTTCCTTAAGAATATCTTCAAAAAAATGTACATTCAGTAATTTACATATCCCAACTAATTCTATTACTGCATATTACTACTCTGACTTTCTAGTAATAGCAAGGCCTTTCCCAATTCACCATAGGTGTGTCTTTGTTCTAGCAGAAAGAAGAATGTCTCTTCTTGTAGCTGTCACAGTTTGGCATTTCCCTCTTGGGAGTTTGAGTAATAGCTTAAATGATAGCAGATGTTGATGTGGGAGGTCCTACTTCCAAAACAAAAACAAAATACTTTCATCCCTTTCAGTGGAAAAGCTAGAAGCAAAGATAATGACTGTGGTTTAGCTCTTCTGGTCCATTCTGATCTGTGCAGGCCTTGTCTTCTTCATCAGTAGCCACACTATAGCCAGGAAGCTCCACAATCACCATCAATAGTCACAGGAGAATGAATGAGGATAATACTTCTTGGAGACAGATTCCAAATCTCAGCATTCTGTATTCTATTGAAAACTGTGGAATAGATTAACTCAAATTCCTCTATGGTTCCATTTCTGCCAAGATTCCAGTCTATTCTCATTGTTCTTAGTCATCCTGTCTTACTGCCTTAGATCCAAGTGGCAAGTCCGTACTACTTCCTTCTGAATCTTCATTCCTATACTGTTTAGACCTACTCTTCCCCAGGCCCATTCCAGCCAGGTTCAGGCAACTCTAAGCACATTCCCTTGAGTGCTTTGGAACTTCCTTCTGTCTGCAATAAGCCCTCTTACATTCTTGAACTTTTCAACCAATATTTCATCCATATTCTCATTTTAACTTAAATCTAGCATCCCCCTAAGAATGTTATAGCCTTCTTGGTTCTCTCTAGTATAGACCACTTCTTAATAATAATAGCTAGCATTTGTAAAGTGCTTTAAGGTTTACAACATGCTGAACATGTTATCTTTTCCTACTGTTCTCCAACTCACAGAACCAGGAGGAGGGGTGCCTTTTCTGTTCCTTCTCCATTTGGTTCCCAGTCTATTCTTCTGTGTCTGCCACCATCTTTCAATAACTTTACTCCTTCTGAAGTCCACATAATAAACTTATTCACCTTCTTGCCATTCTTGCCAAGAATTCAAGCTACAATAAGATTTTGGCATCATAAATTTAAAGCTAGAGGGCAATAACTTAGAAACTATCTAGTCTACCACTGTCATTTAACAGATGATAAACTGGGGTTCTGAAAGACAAATAATTTACCAAAGGTCATACAGGAAACAAGTAGCACAGCACAATTCAAAATCAGTTCTATTGATCTCAAGAATGGTGTATTTTTTACAACTACAGTGCCTCTCAGAAAAGGAGCAATAATTGTTCACAGGACTGAGAGGAAGTTCAGGGTTGAGAGGCAGAGAAGAGTAGGTACTTATTCTTTCATTCTTTTTTTTTAAACCCTTAACTTCTGTCTTGGAATCAATAAAGTATATTGATTCCAAATCAGGAGAGTGGTAAGGGTTAGGTGATGGGGATCAAGTGACTTGCCCAGGGTCACACAGCTGGGGAAGTGTCTGAGGTCAAATTTGAACCTAGGACCTCCAGTCTCTAGGTCTGGCTCTCAATCCACTGAGCTAGCCAGCTGCCCCTCTCTTTAATCCTTTTAAAAACCATTAAGATGAGCTAGCCAGCTGCCCCCTCTTTCATCCTTTTAAAAACCATTAAGATATAACTTCATGGGGTAACTAGATAGCACAGTGGATGAAGTACCAAGTCTAGAGTTGAAAGGACCTGGGTTCAAATCTGTGCTCAGACACTTCCTAGCTGTGTAACCCTGGGCAAACCATTTCACTCCAACTGCATAGCCCTTCCCACCCATCTGCCTTAGAACTGATACTAAGAAAATAAGGGTTAAAAAAAAAAGATATAGCCCCAGAGGCAGGTGTGAAGACAGATGACTGTAGTCCTCAGCTAAGAGGGAGGCTGAGGCTGGAGAATAGCTTGAGTTCTGGAGTTTTGACCTTTAATAAAGCTAAAAAGCCCACTCTGTGTCTATTCCAAGTCTGAAGATACCTAAAAGACAGGCAAACTGGTCCAGGTCAGAAAATGGAACAGGTCAAAGCTTCTGGGCCAATCTGCAGTGGAGTCACTTCTGTGAGTCAGCTCACTTCACTTCCAGTCTAGGAAAGATAGACAGACCTAGTCAAAAAAAAAAAAAAAAAGACATACCCTCAGGGCTAGAGCTGAATCCCTGTAAATAAAGAAGGCTATGTTAGACAAAGAATTAACATGTTGTTGAAAGACTGTTCTGGTTTGATCATTTGGGTATTAAACATCAAATACAGGTTTTATTGTATAGGAAATGCTCTTTAAATACTTTTAAATTTTATTTGTCTTTTTAATTTTGGCTTGATAATCTCTGTAATTTTAGTGGTGAAAGGAATTCTAAGTGAATAATAATTTCCTTTGACCACTTCAGATTACAGGTCAGTATCTGTTCTACAATTTACAGTCTTAGAGAGTTGTACAGGGCACTCAGAACTTGAGTACCTTTCCATGGCGGGATCATTCATACATCCTGGATCAAATGTAGAACTTCAGTCCAAGTCTTCCCAAGTCCAAGACCATTTCTCTATTCACTACATCATGCTGTTTCTCTAGAGGCATTGAATAGGTATTTATTAAATGGGTTTAATTAAATGAAGGGAGGTTGGAAAGATAAAGTATATGGATTACTTGGAATATTGGATACTATTGCAGAAAAAGTGATTGAAAGGGCCTGGAATGAGTGAGACTATATTGAAAGGTTAATGCAGTGATGGTAGGAGAGTTACTGAGTGAGTTACTGAATTCACTAGTAAGTACAAAGCTAGAGCCAAAGTTGTCACTTGGGAACTTTTGGGGGAAAGGCAGATATTATGGATAAGTTAGTGACCTGGATCACAGTACCCTCCCCTATTCGTTGTAAATACCAGCAGAGAGATGTGTCATGAAAAGCAGCAAGCCACAATTTTGTTTCCTATAATATATCTGAATAATACATCTTCTGAACTTCTAGTTTTCCTTAGGGAAGTGATCACTTGGGGGAACATGGTGTGAACCAAAACATGGGGCATGTCTAATAATCAATCAACAAAAAGTTAAATATCTTCTATGTGCCAGGCACTGTACAAAGGACATTTCCAAGCCTTAAGGAACTCAAGGAAAGGAAAGGAAAGGAAAGGAAAGGAAAGGAAAGGAAAGGAAAGGAAAGGAAAGGAAAGGAAAGGAAAGGAAAGGAAAGGAAAGGAAAGGAAAGGAAAGGAAAGGAAAGGAAAGGAAAGGAAAGGAAAGGAAAGGAAAGGAAAGGAAAGGAAAAAGGAAAGGAAAAAGGAAAGGAAAGGAAAAAGAGAATAAGCATATATTGAGTACCTACTACATACCACTAGGGTACTTTACAAATATTATTTCATTTGATTCAATTATTTCATTTTATTTAATGTTATTTTTATTCCCACTTTACAGATGAGGAAACCGAAGCAAATAGAGATTAATTGACTTGCCCAGGTTCACACAGCCAGTAGGTACCTGAGGCCATATTTCATCTCAGGTCATACTGATTCTAGTCCCAACATTCTATCTACTGAGCCATCCACCAATTTGAGGGGAAGACAACATGCAAATAATTAGGAACAGACCTGAGGAACAAAGAACAAATTGGACTCAGTCTTAGAAAAAAGGCACTAAAATTATTATTGTTTAGTCATTTCCGTTGTGTCTGACCCTTCATGACTCCATTTAGGGTTTTCTTGACAACGATACTGGAGAAGTTTGCCATTTCCTTCTCCAGTTCATTTTATAGATGAGTAAACTGAGGCTAACAGAGGACAAACAACCATTATAGATGAAGAAAAGTCAAAACAAGTGATTTCAAAGATCTCCTGATCTTTGATCCTGTCCTCTTTTTGTATGACACTAGTTCATTATATGTGTATGCATGTCTTTTGAAGGAGAATTCAATGGTTTTATATCTGTTTGCATTTAAGATCTCAAAATTAAAGTAAGCTTTTTGATTAAGATTTATGTTTGATATACTTAAATTCCCCCTTTTCGTGTAGATGGTTATCTAGTTATTTACTTTTAAAATGTAATAATTTTAAGAATATAAATATCAGAGACTCATATATATCATAGGGTACCAACTCCTAGGAGTTTTGTGTGGGCTATGCATTTAAAGTTTGCAAATGACTCCAAAAATGTTCCATATAATTTCTTCACATTATTATTTCATAAACAAAAATAACACAGAGAGAATTTTAAAACAGTAAACTTATTCATAAAAAGAAGAAAGAAAATATTAGCAGAACTAAATCACCTCTGAATCAATAACAGACCTCAACAGCATGGCAACAGAATACAAAATATTCCCTGAACTCCTATTTATAAATTATTGGTCTAAGGTCCAATTTTTTTGGACCTTTTTTTTTTTACAATATTTACCTAGTTTGAAAGTAATATATAATTGCTGTCATGTTTATGTTCTTTTAACTTTTTTTTTTGTTTTCTATGAAGACCAAAAGTTATCTCAGCTTTTTGATGATGCCATTGCATTCTTTCTTCCAAATTGTGCTATAAACTGCTGATTTTAGAAAGCATGGGCAAGCATAATGAGAATATGCACATATAAAGTAATTTTCTCACAATAGTACAGTGAGTATAGTACATGATTATGTCTGTGAGATGATGGGCAGGTCAGTAATATTCTGTGATGCTCAGTTTACTCATCTACAAATATAAATGGGTTGGATTAGTTGGCCACAGGGGTTTTTTCCAATTCTAGATTCTATGAACCTATGAAGTCTTTTGACAGATGAAGAAATTGAGCCACTCTAATGAGTCTTGGTCACAAGAAAGCTAGTAAAGCAATTCATGAAGGATTGTTTCTAAAATACTTTTAAACTCTTGAGAATAAAAAGGGAGTGGGAAGCTTTTAACAAGATTAAATATATATTTGCTATACAAAAGGAACTTCTTAGGAAGAATCTAAAGAACTCTACTGTAAGTCCAAGGAGGGTGGAGTCAAGTTGGTGGCTCAGTAGCAGCAAAAACTGAAAACACTCTTACTATCCTTCCATACCAATCTTTAAAAAGCATTTCGAAAAAGACAGGAATCCAAATCTATTATAGGTTCAAGTCAAATGACATGACACTATGGAGTATACAAAGAATATTATGTTTTTTTCATTTTTAACCATAATGCTTGTTGTTTTATTCACGTAGTACAATGTTTATTAGATTCATAGCATAGTGCCTGGCACATAGTAGGTGCTTTTATTAATGCATTTATTAATGCTTGTTGATTTAACTTGTTGACTTGGGTAACTTCAAAATTAAAAGACTTTAAATTCCATCTACAGTAAGAACTTCTATTGGAGACTGCTAGCCATACTGCATTTTCTAGCATGGAGTGACTCTGAATTTAGAAATAAAGAAAAAGAAATCATGTCTGGCAGAGAATAAAGTCTAAGCAGCAAGCTAAAATCTGCTGAAAATGACATGGGAGACATTATGATTGACTGATTTAATAGCCAGAAGGAAAAGAATGCCTTGACCAGCCACTAATGAAATAATGGGAAATAGAAGAGGACAGAATAAATACAAATGTTACTTAGAGGTTTATAATTGAAGTTCTTAGAATATACAATCCAGGTTCAAATTTGAGGGCTACTCAATAAATAATTTTTTGTTTTGGTTTGCTCTTCCCACTCCCTTAGATTTGACTTAGGCATAGTATCTTACAACAAAAGTATCAAACATGAGACACACAGGCTGCATGCAGCCCATACTTTCAAATACTACCCAAACCAGCTTAAAAGGTAATTTGGGAAGGGGTGTGCAGGGCATCTGGGTGGCTCAGTGGTTTGAGATCCAGGCCTAGAGATTGGAGGTCCCAGTTTCAAATTTGGTCTCAAATACTTCTTGGCTGTGTAACCCTACACAAATCACTTACTCCCCATTGCCTAACCCTCCACTGCTTTTCTGCCTTGGACCCAGTACACAGTATTGATTCTAAGACAAAAGATAAGCATTTTTAAAAAAAATGTAATTTGGACATATTTAGCAGAACAAATAAAAATACAACAAAACCTAGATAACATTAGTAAGTAGGGATTTTTTAGCCAATATGTGTTCTTATGTTGGAGTCAGCGGCCTCCATTTCTATTTGTCTGATACCACAGTTCTATGACAAAAGGAAAAGAGCTCTAACTTCCCATGTAAGCCCAAATTGGAGCAATGAGAAAAGTGAAGGGTTTGGAATCAGAGAGTCGGGCTCCAAATTTCAGTTTTAACATTTCTTTTGGGCAGTTATTTAACTTTTCTTAGACCTTGTTCCCTCTCTTGTAAAACTATTTTAGAATTGTAAAATTATTTATTATAGAGTGTATTAACTCTAAGATCCCTTTCAACTCCAGGGCTGTGATCCCAATTCTTGACTGCCATTCATTCTAATAGCATATCAAATATACAACAGGCTTTATTTAATCCAACCAATAATACAAAAGCCCATAAACAGATGAAATAACTCTTCTCTCCTTCGTGAGCACCAGTTCCCATGACACTTATAGACTTATATAGTCCTCTAGATCAAGTATACTATTTTGAGTAGATCCTACCCTCATCCCAAAAGGAAAATGCTTAGGATTGCTAGAGAATAACCCACACCTGCAGCTATCTCCACCTCCTAAGAATGTGCATAGTACTCCAGACCTAGGATCATGTATTTAGAACCAGCTAGACGACAAAGTTGGAGGACAAAGATAGAATGCTGAGCCTAGAGTCAGGAAAACTCATCTTTGTGAGTTCAAATCTGGCTTCAGACACTTGCTATCTGTATGACCTTAGGCAAATCCCTTAACCCTGTTTGCCTCAGTTTCCTCATCCATAAAATGAGCCAGAGAAGGAAATGACAAACCACTTTGAGATCTTTGCTAAGAAAACCCCAAAATGGGGTTGTGAAAAGTTAGATATAACTGAACAACAAAAGTTTAGAACCAGAAGGGTCTATAATAGTTATATAGTCAAATCCTATAATTCTATTGTAAGAAAAATAAGCTTCTGGTAGCCCATATAAAATCAGAAGATCTTATTCCAAATCTTACTCTCATCAATGACTCTCAGGTCCTATAGCATGTCTGTCTCTCCCCTTCAGCATCTATGGGGAACTCCTGAAGATTCAGGAGTGATCCTCTAATAACAGTGATCTGTGCAATATTTCCAATATTATCAGTTAAGAACCAATTTAACTAGCTGGTCTTTAGTAGCATTTAGGAAAAAAAAAAGGTTTTACTAAAGTTGTCAAATGAGAATAGGAAAGAAGAGAAAAGAAAAGTGCAAAAATAGGAGCAAGGGCAAGTAACAAACCAGTATGAGAGTGATATGGCCCTATTTCAATTTATCTTGAATATACTGATAAATTGTTTTATGTAATCCTCAGGCACCACAGAATCACCCTAGATAGGATTAGTAGTTTTGCCTTAGACTGAACAATAAACCTTCAAGTACTCAATGATCTCAGTCTAGATAGTAGTAGTCTCTCGGTGACCAAGAATGACAATTGCCTTTGTGCGTTTTCATCTACGGTGTACCCTCATTCCTTTGATTTTGACCTTTTAAAGGGATAACCCACCAGCCACGGTGTGCTGACCGGGTGTTTGTAGGGCAGGCAATGTTTGGGACACCTTTTCTAGTCCCCTCCCTTGATTAGGGTGAGCAGTGCTGTCCTAGAGAGGGCTGCTCAGTCGCCCAGGATGCTGCCAAACGTCCCTGCTGCCCTACAGGGCGGAGCGACCACTGGTCCATGGGCCTCCTACATGCAGGATCGTGACTACAACTACCAGTGGTCACCTCCACCTGTTGTGTCGCCACTCCCCCATCGCTGCAGGTCTTGAAGAGGGTGGACGTGTGGATGGGGTTAGGACAGATGAGTGTGCACAAAGATACTTTTGCATGAAGGAGATTTAAGTGGAAAAGTCGATGCACAGAGACAGTCCCACTCTCTTGGCGTTGGAAGCCTGGGTCCAGTGGCAAGAAAAATTGTTACGTCTGGAGACTTCCTCAGCTGCATTGGATGGCTGTGTTGTCTTTTGTGCTCCAACACGCCCTGAGCACTCCACAGTGCCTTGCTGCGTCGCCCTCTCAGCCGTTGAACCTTCATATTGGTTTCTTCCATCTGTTTGGCCGAAGCAGTCTTCACATGCTGGGTGAGCAAAGCCCTGGTTCACCAGGGGTCGACGACGACCCGATGGCTACCCTCACAAGGTTTAGCCGGCCTGTCGAAGCCGTTGCCCCAGGTGTGGCCTCTGCCGTATGCTAGGGTAAGAGTTAACTGTGGCATTTAAAAGAGTGGGAGCCATAAACTGTAAGAGTTAAAATGGTTGAGGTCATAAACTGTAGTGAGTAAAATAGTGGAAGATATAAATTGTGATAGATATAAGAGTGGGTGAGTAAATTGTGGCCGCAGAAAATATGTTTTCACTACAGTGTCTTGCTTTAAATCCAATATAAGGTGGTCGCCAGGGAAATATTCCCAATTATGAATATACCCAAGTCAACTGGGTTTTATAGAGAGTATAATTAATAATACAATGAGGAATCAAAGAAAGAGAGAGAGAGAGAAAGGAAATAAATGAGAAAAGAATAGGCCGGCCCAGGCAGCCCTGGCCAACCCAGGCCTAAGCCCTAAAAGAAAGATCAGTCAGTCCTTATATCTTAATCACACACCATAAGATCTGTTCAAGCGAGGATTCAGAGGGAGAGTCTCCCCAGAGGGAGTTCCAGTCAGAGTCAGCCTCCCTTGAGAGACCTCCTTAGAGATTGTCCTCTCAACAACCTCCTTAGAGACTGTCTTTTGAGAGAACCTGAGTAGGTTAGAATCTCTGAGTAAGTTTCTCACCTCTTTGTCCCATGCCTGACCTTTATAGGTACTTAGCACCCCTTTGTATTAATTCTAAAAATAGGCATGGCTTAAGTATGGGTGTAAGTATTTTTCATTGTTCAGCAAGGAGTTTTTTACCCTAAAGCAGGCTTAAGTATGGGTGGAGTAGAGGTCTTCACATTTTTGATCTAAGTAGAGTTCTCACTGTCCAAATGGGGAGTGGTCCCAATAAGGTATTGTCCCAATGGAGAATTCCCCAATGGGGAATTTTTTAACATTCACAAGTCTGAGAATTTTCAAGATTCACACTAGCAGCTACTGGGAGCCACAAGTGAGAGCTGCTGGGTGTCAGGTGGGGGTCAGAGGCTGGAGAGTTGCCCTAGGAGGGCACAACAAGCCCTCCATACCAGAGATACTACCCCTCCCTGAACACCCCATACATAGATAGTAGTAGATATAATCAAATCTTAAGTACCCTTTTGTTTTAGGAGTTTCTCCCATTGTATCTAGGCCTCTCCTAGATAATCTAGTCCTGGGTTGAAATCCTCCTTCCCTGGTCTCCACATAAGCCAATCAGTTGTCCTTACTTGGAAATTCCCATAATGGACATGATGCATTTTCCAGGAGACATTTTTCCCAGAGTTCCAGAGCATGGCCCTGTGTGGTATTTGCACATGACTCTGTGTGGTGGGCTTAATAACTCTGTCTCCCTTGTCCTGAATAAAACCTTTTTCATTGTAACTGCTTTAGTGGTTTTGTGTTTTTACAACTTGACGACATTTATTGTATATAATCGAAATATATAAAATACAAATAGTGTAAAGGATGTTAAAATTCAGAATGAGTTAAAGCTGGGGAAGGAAGCTAAAGACCAAAAGTAAAATGATTATTTTTGGTTGTGTTGTTGTATGGTGTGGTGCTTTTGTTTTAGTTCTATTGGGAAAAAAACAGAGGAGCAAATAATGGATAGGAACTTTACTTGGGGTGATTGGAATGGTGAAAACCTGACAACAAAGAAGACAGAGTTCTTAATTTTTCTTTTGTTTCTGTTTTTCTCTGCAAAGCAGAATGACCTATAAACTGAAAATGATAGATTAGAAAATGACTAATAGGAAGTACATGCCCAAGATAAATAAAGAGATAGAAAAGGTGTTAATTGGCTGCCCTTCTTGAATTAAAGTTGTCTGGCCCAAATAAATCATATCCTTAGGTTTTATAAGAAATGTGAGGTATGATTGCAGAGTCACTGATGGTGATCTCTGAAAGATCATAGAAATGAGAGAAATATCACAAGATTGGAAAAGAGCGAATATTAGAGTGTCCCCAAAAATCTTAATATAGTTTAAGCTTCAATACTTTAATAGTATATTTTCCCAGTTTTCAAAAAGCAGAAGAAAACAGTCTATAACCTATGGGCCAATGATCTTGATTTCAATTCCTGGGAGAATTCTAGAAAGGATTATTAAAGAAATGGCTTGATAAATATCTAGGAAGGGAAGTGGTGTTTACAAAAGAGCAAGAACTACTTCATCAAGAAGAAATCATGCCACATTAATCTTTTTTTTCCTTTTTTGACAAGATTAGTAAATTTGTAGATGAATGAAATACTGTGATTATAGTTCACCTAAATTTTATCAAAGTTTTTAAAAAACTATTTCATACTATTCTTATGGAAAAGGTGGAGGGATATAGATTATATTATAAATACAATCAGATGAATTCAGAACTGGTTGGATGACCAGTTGTTAGGGTCTCAGTGACAGCAAATCTCCAGTAGAATCTCTCAAGAGATTTGTACTTGTTCCAGTGCTGTTTAACATTTTTATCAAGTACTTGAATAAAGGCACAAATTTGTATCTTTATCAAAATTTGCACATGACAAAATTGGTAGGCATAGCTACCATACTAGATGACAGAGTTGAGATCCAAAAGGATCTTGCTGGGCTAGAGTATTGGGCTGAATATAATAAGATGAAATTCGAGATGAATTTAAAAACCTTTAATAAGATAAAAAAAATCAACACCACATATAAAACATGGGGATGACATAAAAAGGCAGTAGCTCTTTTCTAAAGAATCTCAATGTTTTAGTGGCCTACAAGCTCAATATAAGAAAATAATGTCATGGCAGTGAAAAAAGTTAATGTAATTTTGGGTTTATTAAGAGGTAGATTAGTTTCCAGGAACAAGGAATTCTGTCCTTGTCAGACATTATCTGGAATATTGGTGCCCATTAATTCTAAGCAACATGTCTTAAGAAGGATCCTTGGTAAGTTAGAGAGTCTCCAGTGGAAGGCAGCCAAGTTGGTAAAGGACCTTTAGTTCATGATATATGAGAAACAGCTGAAGGAACATTGTTAACCTGGAGAAAAGAAGACCAAGGGAAGGGCATGATAATTGTATACAAGTTTTGAAGAACTGTCATTTTTAAGGGAGATTAGATTTAGCACAGTGCCTGGAACATGATAGATCCTTAATAAATTCTTATTAATTTGGAATGACTTGTCTTCTTCTATTTGGACCAAAAGGACAGAATCATGAGCAATGGGTTGAATTTGCAAAGAGCCAATTTAGACTTTGATGTAAAGATCTTCCTGACAATCAGTTTGGAAATTAGTGAATTTACCCCTCCTTGGAGGTCTTGAGACAGAAGATGGAAACCTACTTGGTTATGTTATAATAGAGACTCCTTCATGTATGAGTTAGATTAGATGACTACTGAGATCCCTTCTGGAATTCAAAAAAAATTTTTAAATGAATGTTAAAATTTTTTATTTGTAATTGTGGAATATTTAACAAAATAAAAATATAATTTTTAAAAAGAAAATAAAGGCAATGTAAAATGAGAATAACTGAAATGTAAACTAAAAAGAAAATTATGTTCCCATGTAAGATACCAAAAGAATCACCATTTTTTTTTTGTAATTGAAAAGCTCCCTCTGGACTATTCAACAAATCATTGAATATTTCTAACTGTTTTCCAGTCTAAAGCTAGAGTTTATTTTTCTGGAGGGTCAGGAATCTTGGTAGATACTGTGTGGGATACAAGCCCACTGACTCAAAAATGAAAAGACAAGACTCTGAGATGACAAAGCAGCAAGCCAGTTTTATTTCTCTAATGAAATAGGGCATCCGCAACAGAGATGCACCTCAATTGGGAGATACCTGCTCAATTTCAGGCAGATGTTCTAACATAGTTTCAAGGGGGAGATTTTCCTTGTGCACCAGATAGGCTTACTATCTAACAATCCTGTCCTCCTCCTAGTGCATGATTACTCACCTAAAGCCAATCCCCACTCTCTTCCTTCCTCATAGACACCTAGTTCTGTTGCAGAGCAGATTTAGCTTATGTGGTGGGGGGCCAGGGAGCAGGGGTGAAGGCATGAGGAGGATTGTACCTCTCTATGTGGCATTAAGGACATTCTTTCCTGGTATTTTCTATATGACAGGTGTAAAAAGAAAAGAAGAAAAGAAAAAGAAGGGAGGGGAGTATGTGGTTAGGGACTTTCTGCCCTATTCTTGCTGGCACAGCTAGAGTCCCTGTTCAGTACTGTTTCTAATATGTGAACCTTATTTATCCATTTGCATTTCAATACAAGTAAACAAAACAGTCCCTGTTCTTAAATAGCTTGAGAGAGAGAATTCACAAAGGAGAACTAGAAAGGGGGTAGACATATGTGTGGTAGCATGATTTAAAAATGGCTGGGAAGCAATAGGAAGGCCTTGTTACATGAGTGATAAAGTGAAAGCTTTCCTATCAGAGCCCAGAGTCCTGAGAACAGAGTCCCAATGTTTATGGGAGGGAGGATAAAGAAGATGACTCGAGTGCATTTGGAAATGACTAGTGAACAGAACAGAGTTAACAGTGGGAAAAACAGAAATCCTACTATATACTCACTTTGCTTTTAGCCTTGATTGCTTTTAACTCAGTGAGATAACATTGGGACAGCATTGCCTTCTTAGCAAAGAAATATTAAAGAGAAACACAAAGGGAATTTTAAGAGTCTAAGTTCTGAATTAAGAATCAGGAACAACATTCTGAGTTTGGTTCATTTGCAAAATTGTAGTATAACTTTTTGTTTACATCATTTAATGCCACACATCCTTCAACCCTGGGCAACTTTTAAGTTCGATCTGCCTCAGTTTCCTCATTTATAAAGTGGGGATAATAATAGCATAATAGAAAATAATAACATCTAAGGAATATTGTAAAAATAAAATGAGGGTTTTTGGGGGTAAGCACCTAGTAAGTCCTTAAAGTTCCATATAAATACTATTATTATTTTAAATGGGGAAATACATTAATACTTCTCAGAAGGTATTTTGAAGTTTAATTGATGGTTATACTGAATTCTGTTATCATCCAGTAGCAAGTGATAGTATCTGAGTATGAGAAAACTCCTAGAGGGCATTACCTAAATCTAAGTAAGAGGAAATTCTCAAGAGACCAAATTTGTGTTGGCTGGTAAATTGGTAAAATACTATAATTTTGTCATTCTAACATCATTATTCCTGATTCTCAGTTATAAATAACATTCTGGCATTTTACCAAACTATTATATTCACCCATGTAGTAGAATCACTAACTAAATTCTGAACTACAATTTTTCAGCATAGTAAATTAATTTAGACCATTCCATTTTGGTGCTTAAAAAATTAGCATGACCATGGAAAACAGACTAAAATGATTTCGTTGTGTTCAGTTTAATAATTTTTAAATATTCATGATATATCTAAACCTTTGTGTTTTCCTCATTTCCTGTCACAAAGGAATGGTTTTTATTGTTTGAATACTACTCTTTTTTGTTTCTTAAGTCTAGTGTTGTTTAATAATGGTAAAGATGAAGAAAACTAGGCACATTGTAAATAAGCTGAATTGAAATGAATTTCTACTATTAAGATTAGCTTGCTGTTAAATCTCCTAGTCTTCCATAAGGGATTCTGATTTTCTTGTAGGATAAGTGTTATTTCCATAGTGATATGCCTCTTTAGCCATTGTGGAATCCATTCTACAAAAGTCAGGAATTTCTTCCCTGAATAATTACATGTAGTGAGCATGATAGCATGATCTCTGAAAAAAATTCCTTCTATCAATAAACTTTTATAATTGACCACAGAAAGGGAGCAGGCTATTTCAACTTAACTGTTTGGCATTCCATGTTTATTCTACAATAAAAGGGGTAGAGTTCCAGAGAGATAATTCAAATTGCTTGGATTTGGTTCTCAGTTTGACACCAACTAGTTATTTGAGCTAAGTCATATTTTTTAAGATTGATTCTATTTTTTTCCAGATTACATATTGATTAACTTTTAAATAATTGTTTTCTTTTGAGATCCTTGTTCTCTCCCTCCCTTCCACCTCTACCCCACAAGACAGTAGGTAATATGATATAGGTTATATATTTGTTATCATATAATACATACTTTCATGTTTATCATGTTATAACATATCACTTACACTACAGAAAAATTCATGGAGGAAATAAATACTTCAACCAGTCTGCATTTAGACTCTATCAGTAGCTTCTATGGAGGTGGATAGCCTTTTTCCTTATGAGCCCCATGGAATTATTGTGGATCCTTGCATTGATAATAATAGTTGTCATTCAGAGTTAATCATCATAAATTATTACTTTTACATTATACAATGTTCTCCTACTTCTGCTCACTTCACATTGCATCACTTCATATAAGTCTTTCCAGGATTTTTGTGATCATCTTGTTCATCATTTCTTAATCCTATACCACAATTTCTTTAGCCATTTACCACTTGGTGGACATCCCTTCAGTTTTCAGTTCTTTGCCATGAAAAAAAAAGAGCTGCTGTAAATATTTTTGTACAAGTACATATTAGTTTTCTAAGCTTTAGTTTACTTATATAAAATAAGGAAGATTGGCCAAGACAATTTCTGAGGTCCCTTCAACTGCTAATAATCTATGAAACTTTCAAAAGAGTTCATAGATGTTAAGTGTAAAATTTAGGGTTGAAAACAGAATATATTATATTAGTGATCACCAGGGATTTAAATTCTAAATCCCAATGAAATATTCAAGTCAGAATAGAATTCTATGGTGGTTTATTTACAATAGAAGGAAGAAAATTAAGTATGAGGGAGAAAGAGGGAAAGGGTAGAAGATCTGCTCTGGCCTGACCTGAGCCAGGGGGAATTCAGAGGCCTCAGCCAAGGGGCCTCCTCTGCAGATTAAATCTAGCTTGGCATCTAGCAAGGAGGCCTCCTCAAAATTGAGGGGCCTCCTTGGAGGCTGGTGCCTTCAGAAAGGTCAAAGGAAATGGGAGTCAGTCTTATCATTCACTAAGTGACTGTGAACCTTAAAAATTCTCAGACCCTACTTCATAAGGTTCTGTTAAGACCATTCCCCATTTTAAACAATGAAGGAACTTAGATCAGGAATGTGAGATCTCTACTCCACCCCTACTTAAGCCTGCTTTAGGGGAAGAAACTCCTTGTTGAACAATGAAAAATACTTAAACCCATACTTATAGTAAGGCAAAAATTCTTAAGCTGTGCCTATTTTTAGATCTAATATAAAAGGGTGCTAAGTACCTATAAAGGTCAGGCAACTTGTGAATTTACAAGGAACAAAGAGGTGAGAACTTACTCAGAGGTTTTCTGGTGTGAACTTAATAAAAAATTTAGGCCTTCTTAGGTGTGAATTAAGAATGGTCTGTCCTTTGAAAAATGTCTACTGTGATTGGTAGATGTGAGAACTTAGGGGAGGTGACATAGGAGAAAATTCCCTTTAAAAGGAGGCCTCAGGAGAGAGAGGGGGATGCATTGAGCTGGTGGAGTCAGCTGAGGTGGAGCTGGCCTGGTGTCTCTGAACACTAGAATCCTTGCTTGGACAAATCTTGTGGTGAGTGGATAAAGGACTGACTGATCTTTCTCTTAGGGCTTGGACCTGGCTTGGCCAGTGCTGGCTTGGGTCGACCTATTC